>NC_056733.1:1618606212-1618716212 GCF_019279795.1 Protopterus annectens | reverse complement strand
GTCGCTACACAGAAAACACTCTAACTGAGAATCGAACAGTCAACGTCTAACTGTGAGGCGACAATGCTACCGCAGTACCACCACCACAGTAAATTGTATAACATTATATATTATATATTTTATTTTATAAATTATTACTAAATTGCTACTAAAAACTTGTGTAACTCAGTTTTGATAATGCCACAGTTTCAATAAACAAGAAATAGACTCATTCAAACCTTTTAGAAACACCCATTAGTTGCATAAGTCCCAGCATGTCAGTCCTGCACTGAAATTTTTGCATTATTAATATAAATGTGGAAACTATTTTGTATTTTTTTGTCATCATATGCCTGCCCAATGGTTTTCTTCCTAGTTCCAATGTGGCCCATTCATTCATTCATTCATCAGGAGGTGAAAGTCAAGCCACTCATTCCCCAGACAGGGCAGGAGCCCTATAGTCCATTTCTTCCATGTCTGAGTTGAGAATGTTATCATCACTTTTATTTTCCAGAAGTAAAACTCAGGCATCAGGGAGAAGACCAGTCTACAAAGTCATGTGGTCCTCCTACCCATACCCAGACTTCCCTTCCCCTTCCAAAGTCAAATGCTGTGGGTTATCCGGGAGGATTGCAATCACACTGTATGTAAGAGCAGTGATTTTTAATATGATACTGCAGGTATAATTTGTTTCACTTTTTATTATAGTCAAAATCACTAGTATATTCAGAAGATGAGAATCTTTAGTATTGAGAGCAGGATGTGTTTGAAAACAACTGACCACCAATTTGGCTTGTCAGGGGATATTTTTTTCCATGAAAATAGTTGAAATATAATATTCTGGCCATTTTCCTTTCACTTAATCATGTTGGAGATCAGAGGTGTGGACAACCAAAAGGTGGTACTCTGTGGAGATGGTGAAGCATTCTCTGAGTGAAAGCAACTTCATAGTCAGGGTTGGTCCCTTTTGATGACAGGTGCAGACCAGTGTTTAAGATTGAGCAGTTTACTCTTGTGTCTACATTGAAGGAAGTCTTGCTGAGCAGTCATTCTCCCACTTCTTCTGAAAGATAGGAATTTTCTTTATCAGGTCAACTTTTTTCCTTATGTTACACCTGTTTGGTCCTATAAGACTCTTCATCATGCTTTTATTCTGCACCATAAGATATTCATTTCAACAAAACTGTAAATCTTATAGGAGAAATTTATAGCTGACCTCTGACAGAAATGTCATCTCCAAGAAAGAGACTTAATTTTACAATGGTAGGTTATTCTATGAATGATCAAGTTGCAAATGTGTAAGGAACCAGCTCACTGCACACAAATAGCCAAAAAAAAGCTTGTAAGCATTTTCCTTACATGGGGGAAAACCACCTATCCCAAGCTTAAATACATAACTACATTTGCAAAAACATGAAGAAGTAAAGAGTCACTGTTGGTGTGCACACATAAACTACATGGCAGTGATTTGCCATTGAAAACAGGTATCTTTGATTTCACATTGGGAACTTGACAGAAAATGTTTGCTTGGAGAAATGTAGATAGCTCTAAAGGTGCCAGAGTCTATAGTAAGAATTTCATCACTCAAATCTTTTTAAGAGTTATGGGAAGAACTGTTTACATCCTGACTTTCAAATATCTGCTTCCAGATATGCATTCTTTTGTATAAGGTTGACAAGGATAATTCTTGTTTTTACTTTAGCCTGAACCTGACTTTGTGGGATTAGCTATCCATGTCAAGTACAATCAACATAATACATCCTTTGTACTTTCAGGACCCCCTCCTTCTAACAGTGAGAGGTTCTTGGACAGATCTGGCAAGAAAGTTTGTATTTCTAGCACTTCAGCTGTGATTGCCAATAATTATCTCATATGTTTTTTTTTTTAAGAAAAGTATTGTCACAGATACGGGATGCTTAAATATAATGACTTCTAAGGGAAATGAAAGTTTTGTCACTATGTCTGCCTTCAAACATTAAAAATGCCCAAAATTTGGTGGATGTCAGTCCAAATGTAGCAAAGACCAGCACTGTTCTGTGAAAGCATGTCTGGTTATTATTAAATCTTTGCTTGAAAATATTGAATATCTAGAAGCTCCTATTACAATATTTGTTTCATTATTTTTTGTCCCACTTCAGACTTTTGCAAGTCTTTACAGGAAAAGGGAAAATTAAAGAACAGCAGCAAGCAGAATATCATCAGTCCAATCCACAACTCCAGACAAATATCATTTTTCTAGAAGATGCATATAAAGCTAAAGTTTTCCAACAACATCCTCCCTCTAAACAGACATCTCTGGCTTATGAATGACTGCTAAAACAGATGAATATGGTGGCAGCTATTTAGGGATCATTACCATTGTGTTTTCTATCTTTAGGTATATGTAACAATTGACCTTTTATTGGCTTAAGAAAATTAATGAAAGTATTCTTTTTCATCATATATCTTAGAAATTTCTGTATGATTTTCCTACAGTTTGATTTCTTTGTTTATTACAGACTAGAAGTTGAGGTGGCTTACTAAATTTCTGATATAAGTATTATAATTATGTCATTATGTTTAGATCCTTACATGTTATTAGTTAAAGGGATTTATTATTTACTTTCAGCAGACATTAGAAACAAAAATATTGAAAATGCCTTCTACATTCATAGTATGCCATGTACAAATTTTAACAAATTTATAGTTTTTGTTATTGATAGAATTATCCCTACAGAAAGGGGAGGTGACATCACAACAAAGTTAGAGAGATTGGAAACTGAATGGCAGTTGAGATTAGATGCCACATCACCACCAGGGATTAATGAGAACTGTTCTTTGCACTGTATATAAAAAATAAAGGCATCCTAAGTTATAGCACCTAATCATTAATTCAGGTGCTAAATAACATTGCATATTTTTTATATTTCATATATTTTTTATCCTATTTTTCATATTTTGCATATTTTTTGTTATGTATGAATTTTAATAGAATTTATTTGAATTATTTTTGCATTTATTATTGTTCATACAGTACTATAAGCTAGAGTATTTGATGTTGTTTTGCTTGAGTTGGCTCTTTAATGAAAAATGTTAAACAGAGTACTTGTATGAGGATCACATGATTCTTCTATATTTAAATGGGCTGGTTGTGCAATATGGCTTTACTCTGATGAAGCCCTGTATTTAAAGAGTGTGAAAGTGCTTAGTGCCTATGTTCCTAAAGGTTTCCAATAAATAAAGAGGTGAGTGTACACCCAGTGGTGGCATTTTATTTGTATTTTTTGGTTTTGAGTATCTGGCACTCTTCAGGTGCTTTTTGATGGTTATTTACTTTCAGCAAAGAGTTTTGTTTTATCATTTTATGGTAAAAAAGCCATAGGGATATTATCACTTTAGTTATATTATGTTGTAGTTTATTTATTTTATTTACTGTCATTTGTTAACCGGGTTGGTCCAACTGAGGCAAAGGCCCATTTTCAGTGGAAATCTGAGAAGTAAAGCTCCAATTACAATTACAGACATGCCAAAAAAAACACTAATTAATACAAAGACTAACAATTGCAATAGTAATATTGACAAGAAACATTTACATAAAATGAAATCAACAAAGGCAATGTATTTATATATAAGTTTGAAAAAATCCAATACAGTAGCAGCAGGATAATCCCTGAGTAGGAATATTTACAAGAACCTGATTGTAGATATATTGTATATTGGAGCATTAGAAGAGCAAGAAAGAAATGCAGATAAAAAGAGAGAAAAACTTAAAGTAATCAAAAGTAGAATTTATCATCTATTTATTCATGTATCTATGTACATATTTTTGATAATATGTTTTTCAGGAAATAATTTTTAATGTATTTAGCCTAACATTTTACAGGAAAACATTGTTTCTGATTGTGTTACACAGTGCTTTCAAATAAGTATGGGTAAATCCCTGTCCATGGCCCATGTCACCCTAATTTTATTAGTAGATCAGGCAGTTGAGGAAGTGTCATACCCTTTCTGGGTGTAGGGGTGCGTTCTGGCTTGTTAAGTCTCTTTCTCCAGATGTGATCACTGCTGGAGGGTGGGGGTAAATTCATAAGCCAGGGGCTAAAGCAGGGATGATGTAGCTGTGACCATTCAAACCAGTGACAGTAGTCTCTCTCAACTGTGTTGAATATGCATGAACTGATTGTGGCGGAAAATCTTTCTCTGTGGTGATGTAGGTACCCACATCACCTACCAAGGGGATGAGCTAATCCATTAATAAAAATACTCTCATCACCAGAATGTCAGTGAGAGCACCAAACACTTGGTGTCTGCTGGGATGAAAACTCCTTTGGATTTCTGGTGCCCTAGCAGATGAATGAGCTTGAGTCTGATAGGGATGGGTTGATAAACAGTAGGGAGAAGTAGAATAATAACATAAAAAAATATAAATGAAAATGTAAACTACAGATTTAGGCAAATCGCAATCAGCATAAAATAGATTGAGCATAATAATATTAATAGAAAGTGGCAAAACTTTGTCATAAAAACTTTTAAGGTAAGGTGATGTGAGATTTTTTTTTAAATCTTGGCTTCATCTCATTGTAAAGTAAACTACTACATACACTTTCCTTAATAATGCAATTATAGTAAATTCCATAATCATTTAAATCACAGTAATGGGAATGCATTTATTAGTGAATTGAAGATTTGTGCTTCGAAGTAGGCTTACAGGCTTAAGTCATTTATTCTCTTTTAAACCATAATTTTTTGGGGGGTATCTAACCTGTTCACATTAAACATTCATTGACTTTTAAGAAACTGTATATGCCTTCACCTCTTGTAGTAAGAGTTAAAGCTTTTAAGAAATGAAATTTAAAACTGTGTATCCTTTGCAACTTATTGAATTTTTAAATTAAGCATTTTCATTTTTGACTTTCTGTAAGGCATAAGTGTACTTCTTGCATACAGTTTTTGTATAATTTTGGCAACTTAAAACAAGTGGATATTTTTAAATATAAAATGAAGTGACAAATTTTGTGCTATAGTCAGCAAAGAAAACAAATAGAGGTGTAGCCAGAGAAATTTGCCCCTGGCCAGTCCCCTGCATTGGTGTACCCACAAACCAAAGTTGAGGAACAAAAAGATTAAGTTTCTTCAAGACTGAGGCGCAAACAAGCTCCTCTGATATAAAAGATTCCATCTAAATAATTGAATTTACTTAAACAGCTGCAGGTGTTTATGTGAATGCATCACAGTATCACTACTGAATAGTACCAGAACTTAGTAAAGCCTGTACGTCATTTCTGTATTGTTGGCAGTTCCCTCAAAAGCTTACAGCTTGGGCAGGCACCCCTTCTCCTCATCCTAGCTATGTTTCTAAATATAAATATTCTTGTTTCAGGATGTACAAAATTATATGATTTAGACATGAAATGGCAGATGGTACAATTTTCACAAAGGGGTTGCCTTTTTAAACTGTAACCAATAGAGGTTCTATATCAACTATCCAGTATATATTTTTTTCTTTTTGTATAAGCATATAAAGGTTTATTACCAAGTACCTTAATAGCATCCAAATTTCTGTATAAATTTCTTCACATATTTTTGATTACATATTGTGTGTTTTTCACAAAACAGAAATATATGTAAGACATAATGCTTTTACGTCTCTTGTATTATTAGAAAAAGGTTAACTATACTCAAAGGTAAATAGGAGGAATAAAGCGACTTATGTGTTTTAAATACTTCATCATGAATATTAAAATAATCATTATTCTGACATTTGTCACTAAAACTGTTCTGTGACTGACTTGTTAAAAAAATATTTCATTATCAAGAAGTTAAGGTCTCATTATCTGGGACTTCATTACATTTTACTTTACAGGAGATGGATTTATACTATTTCAGTGTAAGAAATATTATTTTTGCATTCTTCTTGCATAAATTATGTTGTACATATTTTTGGTTTATGCATTTTTGTATATTTGAGAAATTAAGAGTAATTTTAATTCACTTCCTCCATGAGTCATAAAAAAGTGTGGTCTTATTAATATAATCAATAAAAAATCTGAATCTTGTAGAGTCATGCCACACAATAAATACTTTGTCAGTAAAATTAAAGTAACTAATGTACTTGAAAACAGTAAAAACAAAGGTACAGGCATCCAAGCTGATGAGAGACCGAAAGTTGTAAAAGTACACTTCCACTTAACGCAAGTTTATTGATATAAAAATTCAGCGTTTTCGCTACTGAAAACACAGTAGCTTCTTCAGAGTTTTACAGAATGGTGCCAAGAGACGAATTTAAATAAAATGATGTCACATGAAAATTTCGTCAATTCCACTTTTTTTAAAAAGAGGAAAAGAAAAAATTAAACAATCTGTCATACAATACTTCAAACCCTAATGAAAGCCTAAAGTTTGTAATCCCAAAGTTACTCTACTAAGTTAATAAATTGTCCAAATTTCCTAGTAAACATCCAAAATACATACATGTGCATACATAAAAGACACTTATAATTAAATTAATTACACTTACTTCAAATAACCAGAACCCTGAGAAATGTAACTCATAAAAAAGGGCAGATAAATATTCTATTCAAGGTGTTTATCTAAGATTATAAAGAAAACCTTATAAACTATTATTTATTTATATCTGTTTCCCTAGAGAAATAGGCATGTGAAAGGTGTAATAAATAAACTTTCACCAATAATAAAGATGTATTTTTGCCCACACTTTTTTTAAGGGAACAACAGAGTTCACATTTGTGTATATATATTTAATTAAAAAAGTTAAAATTATTAACAATATCTGTTAAATAAATCTCCGTGACCAGGAAAAATATGTATATATAATCATCTCTTATAACTTTTTAGTTTCAATATGCAGGAGATGTTACAGTTTTCATTTAGACCAGGGCTATTGAATGCCTCCAATTTTATTTGCCATTCAAGTTCCCTGGTTTCCAAAATTAATGCAGTACGGCCACCCCTGATGTTATAAGGTACCTGATCTATGGCCATAAAATGAAAACTGTGCCCAACATTATTGTCAACGTGCTTTGCTAAAGCATTTTCAGTTCTATTCTTTCTAATAGCATATACATGTTGGTAAATTCTTTCCTTAAACTTCCGGTCCGTTTTACCGACATAATATGCCGGACAACAATCACAGGTGGCTAAGTAGACTATGGACCTAGAGTCACAATTCATTTTGTGATGAATATTGTATTTTCTACCCCTTACTTGAAATGTTGTTCCTGTCCTTAAACTTTTACACCAATTGCAATGACCGCAAATAAAAGTCCCTTTCTGTTTTGAAAATGAGTCATTGTGGTCATGTCTCTCCAACAAAGCCTTAAGATTATTTCCTCTTCTGTAAACTATTAATGGGTTACTGCCGAATTTTTCAAGAAGTTGGGTGTTACTAGTGATGAAATACCAATTCTTGTAAATTATAGACCGTATCTGATAAGAATCCATGTTGAAAGCAGTAATGAAACCAGTAGTAAACTTCTGACCCTCCATACTACTTTCAATAATGGAATCAACCTCCACTAAAGAGCGTCCCTCATTTGAGGTATTTAAATCCTCTTTTACAGTTAAGAAACTGTGATTTAACATTGGTCTATAAAGACCCCTTGTTCTTTTGTTTTTAACTTCCTGGGTTAATTCAAATAATAGTGATTCAGGATAATCACGGCTGGAGAACATCTCGACTAGAACACGGCATTCTTTTTCAAAATATTCGTCCGTGCTACACATTTTAGCTGCCCTTATTAGCTGTCCTTTCACTATTGATCGTTTTTGTTTGAAAGGGTGCAAACTTGAGAAATGAAGAAAGGAGATACAGTAAGTTGGCTTCCTATGAATGGAAGATACAAGTAACCCTTTCATGATGTCTTTTTCCAACTTAACATCCAAATAATTGATTTCTGTTGTAGAAAAATGAAATGTAAACTTAAAAAAACGTGTAGTGTTATTCATGTATTCAACCAATAATGCAGCTTCCTCACTATTCCCCCTAAAGAGAATGAAGATGTCATCCAGGTGGTATCTAGTGTAGTATAATACCTGATGACTAAAGTCGCTATTGTTTAAAATAAACTGTTTTTCCCAGTAAGCAACAAATGCATTAGCTACACTAGTACCACAAGGTGACCCCATAGCTATACCTTGTGTTTGTAAATAATATTGTTGGTCAAAAATGAAAAAATTCGATGATAAAACAATCTCCAGTAACTCAGAAAAAGTGTCAATCTCAGCCTTTGGTGCACCTAAATTAGTTAACATGTTAGCTATCCATTCAGTGGCCTCAAGGTGTGGGATCGAGGTATAAAGATCAACGACGTCTATAGTGAGGAAGTTGCAAGTTTGGTCAAGGACGAAATTATTGATGTCACGAAGGAATGACCAAGAATCTTTACATATACAAGGCACAAGCTTTAAGTACTTGGACAAGATATTGTCAACCAAGTGTGCACAAGGGTGAGTCATTGAGGACCTACCATCTACCAACGCTCTCATAGGAGGATTGTATAGGTCTTTGTGAATTTTCGGTATCCCAAAAAACACAGGAACCTTAGGAGATATAATATCAATGAAATGGTAAGTATCCAGGTCAATTTTACCTGAAAGGAAGAGATCCCTGAAATAGCCTCTGTTCCTAGAGTAAGCTGTGTTCATTTCATTAATGGATGAGGGGGTGTATGCTGGACTATCCAACACTGTTAGCATTTTGGCTTTATAATCATTGTTGTCAAGGATTACTAAGCCACCCCCTTTATCCGGTTTCAATACTCTAACTGGTAACCTACAGAGGTCATTCAGGAGATGCGTCTGTTCCTTGGTTATATTATCATTATTATGCCCAGGAAAATATCTACGATTTTTATTTAAAAATCTGAAATCTACCTCACATGCTCTTTCGAACAAAGAAAGGTTAGGGTTTAAAATTGGGTTAAAGACACTTGACAGCTTAAGATTGGACAGTTGCTGTAATAAAGGGGCAGGGAACATAACCTCTAAATTCAGTTTGCGCACAAAGCACTTGAGATCTATTATGGTTTGAGTTAAATTAAAATTATAACTAGGCACAAAAGTGTTACCAAGAGCTAACAAATCAATCAATTCTTGGTCTAATGTAATACTGGAGAAGTTGTAAACCTTGAAATCCCCTTTACTGTTCAAAACAATATTTAAGTCATTGTGCTCACAAAAATCTAAATCGTTAATCAAACTTAATTCTGGTGATTGTTCCAGTTCCTGTTCTTGCAGTTGAACTGGCGATTGTTGTTGCGATATCCTAAAAAAACACTACTGTTGCTATTACTATGTTGATCTGATTCCTCTTCTCGATGGTAATGAGTAGTAGGGTTAAAATTGTTATTTTTATTCGCTTTGATCCTATTGCTCCATCTAAGACTTTGGGAAGGGGCAATATTGAAATCTTCTTGAATAATATCCAAGTTAGAGGCATTGTGCTGACCAGAACCTCCTTCATTGGAAGGCATAGCGTTAATAACCAAAGTCTCAGTACAATTAATAGGCACCAGTAGTTTGGGATAGGCTCTGTTATTCTGATATGAAAGTCTGTCCCTACTTAACTTTTTAGATTTATTGGCTTTGAGCTTAGCTAGTAAAACATCAGTACTGTTGAAAATACGGGTGTAATCATATTTGTATTGGAAGAAGTCAAGGTCTAATTTAATCCCATTGTCCAGCTCATTAATTTCTTCTGTTAAAGTTGTTATACAAGAAGAATAGTGTTTAATCATAAGTTCCAATAATTGTGTACCTTGTTTGTCGAAAAGAGTTTTTAGCTCAAATAGAAAGGTTGCGTCCACAAGCAACCCTGTAGAAACAAAGTTACTACGTAGTCCTTTAGGTATTATGTTATCTTGCAGACATTGTTTAAAATAACATACCTCTAACTGCAGTTTCCTTAGTTTCACTAGTTTGTAATCCAGTACCTTTAATTTGTCCGCTATTGTTTCAGCTGCTGCATTAGAAACACCCGTCCTCATTGCTGGTGGTTCCTGTACACCCTGTTGACTGAAAGTGAATGAATCCATGTCCGTGATCCATTCGTGTAGTGCAGGAACTCCAATAAGCGCTGGGTTCGGGTTATTCAGTGTTTCACGAACTACATGGAGGTATTACCAGGAGCAGGTGTTAGATGTACATCTGCTGGTTGAAGTCCAGAGTTTATAGAAGATGAATTAGATAAAACAGGCTGGCCCGCTGGGATAGAAAGCAGGCTAGAGCCAGTAGAAGATGAGCCATTCTGTATGGAAACCCCTCCATTCTGGGAATAAACAGGACCATTTCCAAGTCTTTAGTCCATAGAATCCAAGCGCTTGTTAAGAGAGTCAAGGCGCTGCAAAATGGATAAAAATAATGTCGGCATGTCAAAGTTGTCTTGGGAACTGCCAGTATTGACTAGTCCAGGAATATTCGGACTCCCAGGGCTGGTAGGAACTCCCGTAGCCATGTATAAGACTTACAAACTATTGACCACAAATAAAACCAGTAAAAACAAAGGTACAGGCGTCCAAGCTGATGAGAGACAGAAAGTTGTAAAAGTACACTTCCACTTAACGCAAGTTTATTGATATAAAAATTCAGCATTTTTGCTACTGAAAACACAGTAGCTTCTTCAGAGTTTTACAGAATGGCACCAAGAGACGAATTTATATAAAATGATGTCACATGAAAATTTCGTCACTTCCACTTTTTTTAAAAAGAGGAAAAGAAAAAATTAAACAATCTGTCATACAATACTTCAAACCCTAATGAAAGCCTAAAGTTTGTAATCCCGAAGTTACTCTAATAAGTTAAAAAAATAGTCCGAATTTCCTAGTAAACATCCAAAATATATACATGTGCATACATAAAAACCACTTATAATTAAATTAATTACACTTACTTCAAATAACCCGAACCCTGAGAAATGTAACTCATAAAAAAGGGCAGATAAATATTCTATTCAAGGTGTTTATCTAAGATTATAAAGAAAACCTTATAAACTATTATTTATTTATATCTGTTTCCCTAAAGAAATAAGCTTGTGAAAGGTGTAATAAATAAACTTTCACCAATAATAAAGATGTGTTTTTGCCTACACTTTTTTAAGGGAACAACAGAATTCACATTTGTGTATATATATATTAAATTTAAAAAGTTAAAATTATTAACGATATCTGTTAATTAGATCTCCGTGACCAGGAAAAATATGTATATTTAATCATCTCTTATAACTTTTTAGTTTCAATATGCAGGAGATGTTACAGTTTTCATTTAGACCAGGGCTATTGAATGCCTCCAATGTTATTTGCCATTCATTTTCCCTGGTTTCCAAAATGAATGCAGTAGGGCCACCCCTGATGTTATAAGGTACCTGAGCTATGGCCATAAAATGAAAACTGTGCCCAGCATTATTGCCAACGTGCTTTGCTAAAGCATTTTCAGTTCTATTCTTTCTAATAGCATATACATGTTGGTAAATTCTTTCCTTAAACTTCCGGTCCGTTTTACTGATATAATATGCTGGACAACAATCACAGGTGGCTAAGTAGACTATGGACCTAGAGTCACAATTCATTTTGTGATGAATATTGTATTTTCTACCCCTTACTTGAAATGTTGTTCCTGTCCTTAAACTTTTACACCAGTTGCAATGACCGCAAATAAAAGTCCCTTTCTGTTTTGAAAATGAGTCATTGTGGTCATGTCTCTCCAACAAAGCCTTAAGATTATTTCCTCTTCTGTAAACTATTAATGGGTTACTGCCCAATTTTTCAAGAAGTTGGGTGTTACTAGTGATGAAATACCAATTCTTGTAAATTATAGACCGTATCTGATAAGAATCCATGTTGAAAGCAGTAATGAAACCAGTATTACACCTTTCACAAGCTTATTTCTTTAGGGAAACAGTTATAAATAAATAATAGTTTATAAGGTTTTCTTTATAATCTTAGATAAACATCTTGAATAGAATATTTATCTGCCCTTTTTTATGAGTTACATTTCTCAGGGTTCTGGTTATTTGAAGTAAGTGTAATTAATTTAATTATAAGTGGTTTTTATGTATGCACATGTATATATTTTGGATGTTTACTAGGAAATTCGGACTATTTTTTTTAACTTATTAGAGTAACTTTGGGATTACAAACTTTAGGCTTTCATTAGGGTTTGAAGTATTGTATGACAGATTGTTTAATTTTTTCTTTTCCTCTTTTTAAAAAAAGTGGAAGCGACGAAATTTTCATGTGACATCATTTTATTTAAATTCGTCTCTTGGCGCCATTCTGTAAAACTCTGAAGAAGCTACTGTGTTTTCAGTAGCGAAAACGCTGAATTTTTATATCAATAAACTTGCGTTAAGTGGAAGTGTACTTTTACAACTTTCTGTCTCTCATCAGCTTGGACGCCTGTACCTTTGTTTTTACTGGTTTTATTTGTGGTCAATAGTTTGTAAGTCTTATACATGGCTACGGGAGGTCCTACCAGCCCTGGGAGTCCGAATATTCCTGGACTAGTCAATACTGGCAGTTCCCAAGACAACTTTGACATGCTGACATTATTTTTATCCATTTTGCAGCACCTTGACCCTCTTAACAAGCGCTTGGATTCTATGGACCAAAGACTTGGAAATGGTCCTGTTTATTCCCAGAATGGCTCATCTTCTACTGGCTCTAGCCTGCTTTCTATCCCAGAGGGCCAGCCTGTTTTATCTAATTCATCTTCTATAAACTCTGGACTTCAACCAGCAGATGTACATCTAACACCTGCTCCTGGTAATACTATCCAAGTAGTTCGTGAAACACTTAATAACCCGAGCCCAGCGCTTATTGGAGTTCCTACACTACGTGAATGGATCACGGACATGGATTCATTCACTTTCAGTCAACAGGGTGTACAGGAACCACCGGCAACGAGGACGGGTGTTTCTAATGCAGCAGCTGAAACAATAGCAGACAAATTAAAGGTACTGGATTACAAACTAGTGAAACTAAGGAAACTGCAGTTAGAGGTATGTTATTTTAAACAATGTCTGCAAGATAACATAATACCTAAAAGACTACGTAGTAACTTTGTTCCTACAGGGTTGTTTGTGGACGCAACCTTTCTATTTGAGCTAAAAACTCTTTTCGACAAACAAGGTACACAATTATTGGAACTTATGATTAAACACTATTCTTCTTGTATAACAACTTTAACAGAAGAAATTAATGAGCTGGACAATGGGATTAAATTAGACCTTGACTTCTTCTGATACAAATATGATTACACCCGTATTTTCAACAGTATTGATGTTTTACTAGCTAAGCTCAAAGTCAATAAATCTAAAAAGTTAACTAGGGACAGACTTTCATATCAGAATAACAGAGCCTATCCCAAACTACTGTTGCCTACTAATTGTACTGAGACTTTGGTTATTAACGCTATGCCTTCCAATGAAGGAGGTTCTGGTCAGCACAATGCCTCTAACTTGGATATTATTCAAGAAGATTTCAATATTGCCCCTTCTCAAAGTCTTAGACGGAGCAATAGGATCAAAGCGAATAAAAATAACAGTTTTAACCCTACTACTCATTACCATCGAGAAGAGGAATCAGATCAACATAGTAATAGCAACAGTAGTGGTTTTTTAGGATATCGCAACAACAATCGCCAGTTCAACCGCAAGAACAGGAACTGGAACAATCACCAGAATTAAGTTTGATTAACGATTTAGATTTTTGTGAGCACAATGACTTAAATATTGTTTTGAACAGTAAAGGGGTTTTCAAGGTTTATAACTTCTCCAGTATTACATTAGACCAAGAATTGATTGATTTGTTAGCTCTTGGTAAATCTTTTGTGCCTAGTTATAATTTTAATTTAACTCAAACCATAATAGATCTCAAGTGCTTTGTGCGCAAACTGAATTTAGAGGTTATGTTCCCTGCCCCTTCATTACAGAAACTGTCCAATCTTAAGCTGTCAAGTGTCTTTAACCCAATTTTACACCCTAACCTTTCTTTGTTCAAAAGAGCATGTGAGGTAGATTTCAGATTTTTAAATAAAAATCGTAGATATTTTCCTGGGCATAATAATGATAATATAACCAAGGAACAGACGCATCTCCTGAATGACCTCTGTAGGTTACCAGTTAGAGTATTGAAACCGGATAAAGGGGGTTGCTTATTAATCCTTGACAACAATGATTATAAAGCCAAAATGCTAACAGTGTTGGATAGTCCAGCATACACCCCCTCATCCATTAATGAAATGAACACAGCTTACTCTAGGAACAGAGGCTATTTCAGGGATCTCTTCCTTTCAGGTAAAATTGACCTAGATACTTACCATTTCATTGATATTATATCTCCTAAGGTTCCTGTGTTTTTTGGGATACTGAAAATTCACAAAGACCTATACAATCCTCCTATGAGAGCGTTGGTAGATGGTAGGTCCTCAATGACTCACCCTTGTGCACGCTTGGTTGACAACATCTTGTCCAAGTACTTAAAGCTTGTGCCTTGTATATGTAAAGATTCTTGGTCATTCCTTCATGACATCAACAATTTCGTCCTTGATCAAACTTGTAACTTCCTCACTATAGATGTCGTTGATCTTTATACCTCGATCCCACACCTTGAGGCCACTGAATGGATAGCTAATATGTTAACTAATTTAGGTGCACCAAAGGCTGAGATTGACACTGTTTCTGAGTTACTGGAGATTGTTTTATCATCGATTTTTTTCATTTTTGACCAACAATATTATTTACAAACACAAGGTATAGCTATGGGGTCATCTTGTGGTACTAGTGTAGCTAATGCATTTGTTGCTTACTGGGAAAAACAGTTTATTTTAAACAATAGCGACTTTAGTCATCAGGTATTATACTACACTAGATACCTGGATGACATCTTCATTCTCTTTAGGGGGAATAGTGAGGAAGCTGCATTATTGGTTGAATACATGAATAACACTACAAGTTTTTTTAAGTTTACATTTCATTTTTCTACAACAGAAATCGATTATTTGGATGTTAAGTTGGAAAAAGACATCATGAAAGGGTTACTTGTATCTTCCATTCATAGGAAGCCAACTTACTGTAACTCCTTTCTTCATTTCTCAAGTTTGCACCCTTTCAAACAAAAATGATCAATAGTGAAAGGACAGCTAATAAGGGCAGCTAAAATGTGTAGCACGGACGAATATTTTGAAAAGGAATGCCGTGTTCTAGCCGAGATGTTCTCCAGCTGTGATTATCCTGAATCACTATTATTTGAATTAACCCAGGAAGTTAAAAACAAAAGAACAAGGGGTCTTTATAGATCAATGTTAAATCACAGTTTCTTAACTGTAAAAGAGGATTTAAATACCTCAAATGAGGGACGCTCTTTAGTGGAGGTTGATTCCATTATTGAAAGTAGTATGGAGGGTCAGAAGTTTACTACTGGTTTCATTACTGCTTTCAACATGGATTCTTATCAGATACGGTCTATAATTTACAAGAATTGGTATTTCATTACTAGTAACACCCAACTTCTTGAAAAATTGGGCAGTAACCCATTAATAGTTTACAGAAGAGGAAATAATCTTAAGGCTTTGTTGGAGAGACATGACCACAATGACTCATTTTCAAAACAGAAAGGGACTTTTATTTGCGGTCATTGCAATTGGTGTAAAAGTTTAAGGACAAGAACAACATTTTAAGTAAGGGGTAGAAAATACAATATTCATCACAAAATGAATTGTGACTCTAGGTCCATAGTCTACTTAGCCACCTGTGATTGTTGTCCGGCATATTATGTCGGTAAAACGGACCGGAAGTTTAAGGAAAGAATTTACCAACATGTATATGCTATTAGAAAGAATAGAACTGAAAATGCTTTAGCAAAGCACGTTGGCAATAATGCTGGGCACAGTTTTCATTTTATGGCCATAGATCAGGTACCTTATAACATCAGGGGTGGCCCTACTGCATTAATTTTGGAAACCAGGGAACTTGAATGGCAAATAAAATTGGAGGCATTCAATAGCCCTGGTCTAAATGAAAACTGTAACATCTCCTGCATATTGAAACTAAAAAGTTATAAGAGATGATTAAATATACATATTTTTCCTGGTCATGGAGATCTAATTAACAGATATCGTTAATAATTTTAACTTTTTTAATTTAATATATATACACAAATGTGAATTCTGTTGTTCCCTTAAAAAGTGTAGGCAAAACACATCTTTATTATCGGTGAAAGTTTATTTATTACACCTTTCACATGCCTATTTCTCTAGGGAAACAGATATAAATAAATAATAGTTTATAAGGTTTTCTTTATAATCTTAGATAAACACCTTGAACAGAATATGTATCTGCCCCCTTTTTATGAGTTACATTTTTCAGGGTTCTGGTTATTTGACAAGTAAGTGTAATTTATTTAATTATAAGTGGTTTTTATGTATGTACACGTATATATTTTGGATGTTTACTAGGAAATTCGGACTATTTTTTTAATTTATTAGAATAACTTTGGGATTGCAAACTTTAGGCTTTCATTAGGGTTTGAAGTATTGTATGACAGATTGTTTAATTTTTTCTTTTCCTCTTTTTAAAAAAGTGGAAGTGACGAAATTTTCATGTGACATCATTTTATTTAAATTCATCTCTTGGCGCCATTCTGTAAAACTCTGAAGAAGCTACTGTGTTTTCAGTAGCGAAAACGCTGAATTTTTATATCAATAAACTTGCGTTAAGTGGAAGTGTACTTTTACAACTTTCTGTCTCTCATCAGCTTGGACGCCTGTACCTTTGTTTTTACTGGTTTTATTTGTGGTCAATAGTTTGTAAGTCTTATAATGTACTTAAAAAGATATCCATATAGAGACTGCATTCCACAAAGCCTGATAGAACAGTTTCAATGCTTGTGACCAGAGCTGCAACCTTGGCAAGCACGCAAGTCTGACAAAATGTAGCTTAGTTATATAAGAATATATTTGTTAAAACCAGCTGTACTAAATTGCACATTGTTTGTTTGTCACAATTATTTAGATAAGAGATTTTATGTAACCAAAATCTTATTCATTGGGGCCCTCTTCATCTGGGGTCACAGTACAAAATTATGTGACATTGCTTTATATAAAAACAAAGTTTATATCACTCCTGAATGTAGTCAAAGATCTTAATGTATTTAAATTTCTGCATACACATCATTGTTCATGTTTGTTTAGTTTATACACATTTGCAAGAGGCTCTGTCTTAATCTATTGACCATCAACAATAGGTCTGTGGTAAATCAAAAAGTTTTTGTAGCTTTGGTAAACCAAACAAGACTGGAAGTTTAGGATATTCCTCAATAAGATACTCTTCTAAAGCAGTATTAATGCAGTCTGGCACTAATAGATACTAAATAACAAAAGGGAAGGTCATGCCTAAATAAACCTGGTGGACTTTGAGAAGGGCATCAATTTAACGAATGAGGGGAAAATGTTGCATAACACCTACTTGGACCTGGCTAAGGTGTTTGATACAATATTTGATATAATACCCCACTCAAGTATAGTTGAGAAACTCAACAAACTGGGCATAAACCACTACATAACTTGCTGAATTGTCAACTGGCTTACATACAAGGCCCAGTAAGACAGGATGGGTCTTTATTAGCTAGCTGCTAGTACAAGGGTCTAGGGAACTACTAAAGGGGTGATGAATACAGCACAACATGGATGGGCTAATATATGCCTTCAGGCAGATAGCTCAGTACCAACCTATGAACCTATCAGCGAAACGGCATTACAGTGAATGCCGTTTTGCCGACACATATAGACAGAAATCCCATAACAGTGAAGGCTCAGGTCAGTGATTTTTTTTTTTCCCAGGGAAAAAAAATCACTTGGCCTAAGCCATGACATTGCCCTTTACTCCACTGTAGTGCAATCTCAGAGTTGGTATATTTAGTTGGGGTGGGTGTGGGGGCACAGCCCCCCCACATTGGGGGGTGTGGGGCAAAGCCCGCCACTTTGCAGTGTTTTAAGTGTTCTGTTGGTCTACCAATTTTTTTCCTTGGGAAAGAAAATCGGTGACCTGAGGTTTCGCTGTTATGGGATCTCGGCCTGTATGTGTCGGCGAAACAGCATTCGCTGTAATGCCATTTCGCTGAGCTAATATAGATCCATCAGGATTTGTAAGACCATCTCCCCCCAAGAGACTAGTACCTCAGGAGTCTGTGCTGGGACTGATTCTGTTTGGCATCTACTTCTCGGAGGTAAAGGCGACCAAGTTCACAGATGACTGCTAATCGTAAACTAGCATAGATTCCTCCCATGATTCAAACACCTTACACAAGGGTCTAACACAGACAAATAACCGGTGCAAAATTCACAGATTAAAACTTAATGGTAAGAAATGCATTGTAGTGCCTTTTGTGAAAACTGTCACCCAGGCTAATTACTCCAGTGATAAGCCACCCATAAGAGTTGACCCTGAAGGTAGGGATCTGGGAACATATGTAGACAAAAAAAATAGACAGAGCTGCAGTGGTTCTACTGCAAACAACTTTACAGGTGTATCTGGTACCTTGGCTATTGCCTTCAAGGAATAAATTACACATCATAGAAGCAGTATATTTATATAAAACAATTAATACATCCAATTGAATCACCCAATCACAGTGTTCTAATAATTCCCACACAATTAACTGACCATTTAAAAACTCCTTCATCCAATATAAAGCTTTGATCATAAATATTTTGCACTGATACATGCAGTTTCAAATATACAAAATACTTCAAACACTTTTACATATTGAAAATTGCCTCTAAATTCATGCCATTTGGCTGCATATTTCTATAATTTATAATAAATCTTGTCTCCATTTGTAACAACTTATGCATAAAATCATTTCCCAAACAATTCTGAGGGCTAGCTAATGCACTAAAGAAAAAAATACTGTCTGATCCTGCATGTGCTGAATGAAAATGTTGGGCCAAGGGACTGTCCAAATTACCATTTCTTATGTCTCCCAAGTGTTCTAAAACCTGTGTTTTCACCATTCTCGGTTTGTCCCACATACCACTTTGTGGGTGTGCAATTACAACCTATCATATACACTACTCCACATGAACGACACTCAAAATGATCAACCACCCTATACCTTCTCCCATTAATACATGCATCATTTGCATTTTTCATTTTTTCACAAATCTTACACGTCCCACTAGGGTAAGACCCCAAGCTATCATTTTCAACTCTAAACTTATTCAAATTCAAAATTTCTTTTAAATTCAGAAATCTACTGTAAGAAAAGACACTCTTCTTGGAAAAATCTCTCCCAAAACTTCATCCCGTCTAATGATGTTCCACAAATTACTGACTAAATTTCTCAGTATATTAGAGAAAGGAGAAAACCTGTGGATGAAATAAATTTGACCGTCACACTTCTTTGATTCCCTGCTTCACATATCTATACCTGCCCAACATTCCACCCTGCTACTCTGCAATTTTCAGACGTATTATTAAATATACATCTGAATTCACCATAAGGCAAAGACTTTAAAAGATGTGGGGGATGCATACTATAAGCATGGAGAAAATTCTTCACGGCTGTATTTTTGCAATGTGGTTTAAATTATACTCTATTGTCCCCACCCACATAAATTTCAATATCAAGGAACTGCATCAGCTGTCTTTGCACCCTATACGTGAATTCCAAACTACATGAGATGCTGCCCAATTCCTCCATAAACACATCAAATTCCCCATAGCCAGGTTTAGGCACCATCGAACCCTGCGGTCGCTGGGGCCCCCAACCTCAGCAAGTTATCTTATCCTGATATTTTGTAACATGTCTGTAAAACCAGTGAAAGCTAGTACACCAGTCTTGTATACTTAGTAAACAACAAGGGTAATAACTTTATTTATATCTCCCTTAAAATTCAAAGATATTTCTGGTTGTAGTAACAGTATTTTGTCAAGTAACAGGCATCAGAATGCCATTAAATATTTTACCACTGACATAGTGCCCCTGGCTTAGTTAAACTCTGCTGTTGGACATTTTCTCCACTAAAACTAACTACATAGCCAGCTTTATGTCCCTGCAAAACCCATGGTTGCAGAGGGGCCCTTAATCATCTTTGACTGTGTGGGGGCCACAAAAGCTGCTGCAGGTTGGGAAAAATGAGGAAGAAAAAATGTATTAATTTCCCAATTATGCTCTTTAACCTGAACAAGGCTGTGATATGAACCTGTTAGGATGAAGCTGATAATGAACATGAGCAGGGTAAGCACTGGAGAGATCGGCAGCCTAGAGTGACATTACAGTGCAAACTTTGGATTTTAAGAAGAGCTGGTACTTCCGATCATCAGGGATAGTTTCTCTTTCAGGTAATTTTATAAATAATACCAGAACACCAGATACTATAACTCTCAATTTCTTTGCTTAAGAATTCAGTTGATCCCAAAAACAATAGAATAATGGCTCAGAATCAGGAATATGTTTAAATATTACTCTAATTCACTTAAAAAATTACTAGAATAACATATTTTGCATCAACCTGTATTTTTGGACAATAAGTCTAAAACTCAGATGTCTGGATTGACTGACTGTTGTAATCCTTAATAATTTACCAGCAAATCAGACTTTTTTATGAAGGACAAAGCAAAAGTATGAACAAAATCAGGGAACGTCTGTGAAATCAGGGACAGTGACAGGTCGGTGAAATCAAGGACAGTGACAGGTATGTGAAATCAGGGACAGTGACAGTGATGTGAAATCAGGGACAGCGACAGGTATGCACTACTCCTCAATAAGATAAATCTTACCTCTTCTGCTGTTTGACGACTGCTAAACAGCAGTCACTGATCTGGTGTGGCAGTATCAGTGTTGCACAATGAATTGCTATTTGCTGAAATAAGTACAAAACTAGTACTGCTGTGGCTTGTGTGTGTGTGTGTGTGTGTGTGTGTGTGTGTGTGTGTGTGTGTGTGTGTGTGTGTGTGTGTGTGTGTGTGTGTAAAATATCACTGATTTTTATCTGTGCATGCACCCAATAATGCCAGGACACCAACATTATTCTTCTATCAGTAAAAAATGTACCTAACAAGTAATTATATTTCGAAAGAAAGACAACATATATCACAGAACATTCAGACACTTAGATATTCTTGGAGTCTGATGGACGCCACTTACCAGACTGTCTAAATGGATAATAGGGACTCCTTTAATCATCCTTGACTCTGTGGGAGTCCCCACCAAAGCTGTTGCTGGTTGGAGAAAAATGTATCAATTTTCTGAATATGCTGTTTAACCTGAATGGTGCTGAAATATGACTCTTAGGATAAAGCTGATAATAGCCTCTGTTTGCAACCAAACCCATTCTAAAACCAGCCCTGCTCAAATGTGTGTGTACAGAAAGCTGCTACAGGTTATGAGGAGCTGGAGACTGTGTGGTTATTACATCTTTAATTTTCGTCACAATCAAACCTTAGAGGTGTGTACATGAAGTCATTATAGCTTGTGTTTGAGCTGTGGGCAGTGTTTCTCACAGACCTCAGAGGTGTACAAAGAAGGTTACTATAGCTTGTGTAAGAGAGGTGTACTGTCTAGGAGCAACAAATTCAAATATATTACTGAAATCATTCTCACAATCACGTATCAGGCACATATACATGTGGCTGCCTTTGTGGGCTAGGGGTGAAGAACATACTATGTAGATGTATATCAGCAGTCACTTGAAATATATGACTAAGGCAATTTAAATCTCTGCTTTCATAACAGACTAACACCAGAGGGATGCATAGGCAGTGACTGTCTTTTGTAGGGGGTTAGAGAGGTAGGCAGTATTCCCACATAAGACTTAAATATTCTCACAACTACTGGCTTGTTAGTTTACTGTAAGCTACTATTTTGTCAGCTTTGAAAATGAAGCCTTGGACACAACTTATGTCTTCCTTGAAAGAAAAAAAATAAGAGTGAAATTCTTTTCTTTTTCATGATTTTTGTTTAGACCACCATTGGAGTAAACTGTTGAGAAAATGCTCTAAAATGCATCCCAGTCCATCTGTAACCCTGTGGCTTTTTGGGCCCTGGCTTATTTGAGTTATTTCCTAAATGGTTATTACTGGGCTGTCTTGTTCAAGAAATGCTGAAAGGATGCAAGAAAAACTAAAGCTGAACCGCAACAGTGAATTTCTTTCCTTAATCATAATTTCTGTTCAAGCCATCATTGGATGAAAAGGTTGTGTAAAAAGAAAAAAAAAACTTTAAATGCACTTCAGAGCATATAGAAAGTTATGGCTTCTTGAAAAAGCTGAGAGTAAACCAAAATGTGAGAAATGGAAGAAAAAAGTAACGTGCATGGTATGGGGAGCCAAAAAGGGGGGCAGATTAGAGGACTGAAGGGTGTGTGTGTGCGTGTCTTGACATGTAGACCCAGTCAAGTCCTGATCTGTAAATAGAGTTGTTGCAATGTATCATTGTTGCAAATAAGTTCCAGTAACTGTAACTGCCCCTTTGTTAGACAGGTCAACATAGGGATAGTGTTGTACATAGGCCTGCTGTAATGTAAGAGCTTGTAGCTACAGGTCTGTCTGTGGATACTACTCCTAAAAGTGTGCAGTACAAAATAAAAAGGCTTATTGGGATGGATGGCATTGATAGGATGATACTTATACTGGAAGTGCCTAGGGGCCCATCAACATGATATTTGCCAGGGCCCCCCAAAATGCTAACACCGGCCCTGAAATTCCCTTACTTCACCTCTGCAAACAAGGATCAGATCATCAATATACCATTGATTTATGATCAAAGCTTTATATTGGATGAAGGAGTTTTTAAATGGTCAGTTAACTGTGTGGGAATTACTGGAACACTGTGACTGGGTGATTCAATTGAATGTGTTAATTGTTTTATATAAATATACTGCTTCTGTGGTGTGTAATTTAATCCTTGAAGGCTATAGCCGAGGTACCAAATACACCAGTAATGTTGTTTGCAAGTTGATAGTAAGAACATATGTAGACAGTAATCTGGATTTTGACCAACATGCAGCCAAGGTATTAAGAAAATCATTCTATGTTGGCCAACATCTAAATAAGGGCATGGCATCCAAGTCCAAGGAAGTAATAGTGCCACTTTATTCCACTCTTAGACCCATCATTGAGTATAATGCCCCATTCTGTATGTACCTGACCAGACATATGCAATAGCTGAAATGCCCACAAAGGTTTCTTATCAGGATAATCCAGGGTATAAACACATTGTTTTATATAGATCACCTTAAAGCCCTGTGTCTATACTTGGTCTCCTACAGATTACTGAGACATGATCTGTACCTGGCATACAAGGCATCTTTGAATCCAGCTCTGGTGGACCTTTTGCTTATATACAAAACAAACAACATCGGACCCACTTGATTCAATGGTTTAAATTTTACTTGTGACATAAAATAAGACGTTGTGGTGAGATAGATATGTGTCTCAGAGGATCCCAATTCTGTGGAACAGACTCCCTGTCCATGTGAAGCAGAGTCCATCCTTAACCCTATTTAAGCATAACCTTGATCAATGGGTGGGAAATCACCCATTCACCCCAGGTTTGGCTCCAGTGTCTCTGATAGAGGCAGACAGTTGTGCCCAAACTAACATAACCCCCACACATATAACCTGTGAAAACTTCCTAACATCATCCCTTCGCCTAATAAATGCCCAAGATACATAGGGACACAATTGGGCTTGATTGCACACTGAGGATTATGAAGGCATTGGTTGTCATTTGCTTAGTATATACATTTGAACCATCTTTATCAGCTTCAGAGATGTAGATATCCATGTTAGAATTCAAATTATAAAAAACTTTATTTTCACTGTGCATTAAATTTTAAAAATGATTTTTCACAAGAAGCATTTAGCACAGTTCTAATCAAATAAATATGCATTTAAAAGTATTTGGGGTATAGTTCATTGATAATAGAAAAGTACTAGCCTTGTGAAATAGTACATTGTTGCCAGTATTATGTTCCTTACCATTTTCATAATTATTGTACATAATTTTCAAATTTAGCTCTTTAATGAACAGATGAAACTGATGAATTATATCCACAATGTAAGGTTATATTGAAGGAACAAAGATGAGCCTTTAGGTCAAAGTCAAACTTTATTGTCATTCAACCATGCCACAACATGCATAGCTGCTTCTTCAAACTCAGTGTGAGAACATAGAAACAATTGTACACAAAAACAGCAACAATAACATATATAACCAAAAACAATAAATACAAACTAAAATTATCAGTTTTCAAAATATGAACTCAGAATATATATATATATATATATATATATATATATATATATATATATATATATTCTAAAATTAAAAATCAACAATCGCAGTAAACCAACATATTCCATATTAATGAGATTTAAGTAATTTAATAGGCTGCGGAAAAAAAATATTTCTAAATCTAGTATCTTTTTTAGTATAGTAGTCACAGCTAATGTAAAAAATATGACTAATTTCAAAACATGCATTACTAGTAGTACAGCTCACTGGTTCAGAATATAATTAGCCCTGTTTTTGCTACAGCTCTATTGTTGTTGTTTGTCTTTCGGCTTTTCCCAGTTAGGGGTTGCCACAGTGGAACTCCGGTCCGCTAATGACTGGCAGTAGATTTTCACAAACGCCGAGGTGCCAGCTCGATGTCCAACCTTCAACGAAGGCACGCCCATTTACGCATGTCTTTTGAACGTTATTGAAATTAAATTTTTCCAAAGACAGATGAAATGTGCTGACACTTTCCATGTTGGAAATTCTGATCTTAGCTGAGCATTCTCATCTCCACTGGATGAGATCTGTGGCTATGAAAAGTCCTGTATTTGATTGTCTAGCTACTCAGATCTCTTCAGTGGCTATCAAAAATTCATCTACAGCTTTGGAAAAAATAGAAATATTATATTGCACTTACACGCTAGCATTGTTTTATACTTTACATTGAATTGTAGAGGTAACTATGACATTATTAAAAGAATAGGCAGGATTATTTTAAGCATTGCTATTAGCAGAATTATTATGGTTCATAGGTTAGTCGCTAATCTGTAAAATATTGCTGCTGTTATAATAATTTTCCATGTAAAATTAAGAAAGATGTAATATCTGTTTTCATAATTCACAATACTAGTCATAAAATATTGGAATTCACTTTTTTGCAGTAAAAATCAGCTATGCAAGTCTAGATTCAGTGATGGAAATATCATTTGCTGGTTCGGTTCATGTTCACTTTAACATACACAGTAGAAGAAAAGTGCTTTATAATTTGAATTGCAACAAGAATAGTTGCATCTCTGGCGTTATCCAAATAACTAAATCTAAGTTTAGTAAAATGCAATATAAAGTCACTGTTATGATTTATTAATGACAGGATATATTAATACAGAGTTAGCTGAGTATCTAATTATGAAGTACTCCAATCTTCCATTCATCTTTGTTTTGCTGACATTATGCAAATATTATTGTAATCTATGCCTTAGACCAATTATTTATAATTTTCGCTGCTGCAGTAGCCTTTTGGCTATATAGGTTGTTTTCTACCCAGGAAACAGCAACTGGCCAATTTCACAAAACTGTGGCTCCCTCCCACACCTTCACTCTGGTCACTGATTGGACAACCCAGAGGAGAGGAATCAGCAGTTAGAGTGAAGAAATCTTCAGTGCTTTCTTGTTTGCCTCAAGGAAAAGCAGCTCAGAGGCTATACAGGAGCAGCAATTTGCTACAGGCCTCATTTCTGGCAGATGAGTCCTCATAGGGATGCCCTTCCACAAAAAAATATTGCCTTTTTAAATATTTGATGCATTTTTTTATTTTCTCTAGAGTACCAACAATTTTATTATTATCAGAAGTTTATTTTATGGAACTGCTGTTTTTAGAACTGGGCTTATTGAATACTGGGGCTGTTTTGTGAGAAAAAATGTACTACTTTTTAAATATTTTAACTGAAGTGTAAGTATTTAAAGATTGGGAAGTGTTTTTATGTACTTTATACACTGCTTAAGTATTTTGGTGCTTGTGTACACTTCACAACAACTTTCCTTCATTATTTTACAACTTGAGACATTTTATTTAAAGGTGTTAGATTTCAGCAAATAGAAATATATTTTAGGTTTGATTCTTATGTACACCTCATGACAACTTGTCTTCATGACTTCTTTTTTCTCAGTGCACTTTCTATGAAAAAATCTTAAAAGTTCTGACAGGGTTTTAATGTACTGCTTGTGCTTTTACTTTTAATTTTGAGGGACTGGTTGGGGGAACTGTAACTGTGTATGCTGCTTATAAATACTTGCCTGACCTCTTATCTTCCAACCAATCTTTTCCAGCAACGCTTACCAACAATCAGGCCTCTTCTTCATCTACAGAATGGAGTTCTATACTGGTCCTCTTATTTATTCTCCCACCATCTCTTGGTTGGTCGCCTTCCAAGGATGCCCTAAGGAAAAATAAATAAAGAGTTGCTCATTGCACATCCAAAAACATTTTATATGTTCATAACAATGATTTTCTTACCCTAGCCAGGAGTTTATTGCAGGTTTCTATCCTGGACAGCAGAAATCCATTCCAGAAGCCAAACTTGGTCTATATATTCTTGGGGATTCTGACATAGACAGAGGCTTGGCTTTTTCTTTTCTGATTCTCAAGCCCAAGTCTCTGATTCAGGGGAAGGGTTGTCTTGTCCAGCTCCAATAGATGACTTTTAATTTTCTAAGACTAGTTCCAGAATGAATGATGTATTGTTGGATTAACTGGATGTTCCCCATAAACTGAGGAGATATTATAATAATCTGTAAATAGATTTACCATATGCTGCACACATTCCTCTTATTATGCCATCCTTGGAAGAGGTATTAAATGCTCTCTGAAATAACCCTGACATCTCAGCCTTCAGCCCTCCCCCCAAAAAAAGGCAGAACACTTTATACAAACCCTTTTGCTGAAGATTGTAGGGTAAGATATTAGAATTTATAACAGTATTTCCTTCTACCAGTTTATTATGTCAAGTCTTGACAGCATGTGGAATGGTTCTGCCACACTTCCTTCAGATGGTGGCTGCATGCAATGTCTAACCTTTCTCAGGTGTCTAAACATACTTTGAAGATTGTGTATTATTGTGCAAATACTATGTCTAGGGCCTAAGTCTGAGATTTTAAATCTTATTTAAACAAGGAGGTTTTGTTTGTCCCTGCTGCTACTTGGATTTCAGACAGTTTGATGGCAGAGGGAAAATAATTCAGAGAATTACTGACCATTTTCAAGCCTCACATTATAAATTGTACAAACCCTCTTCTTTTTTAAGACAAAATAATCAATCCCTGCCATCTTCTGACAAAAAGGGAACAAAAAGGAGATGGCAGAAGGGGAATAATTAAAAATTGAAATCCTTACCAAAAAACAAAAAGGGGGGGGGGGGGGTAGGCCAGACTGTGTCTTCAGCAGATTCCTCCTCTGGGCTCAGCAGTCAGAGTGAAGGTGTGGGAGGAAGCCAGAGCTTTGTGGAGTTTTGTGAAACTAGCTGAGTGTTGCTTCCAGAGCAGAAAACAACCCATAGAGCCAAAAGGTTGCTGCAGCAGTGAAGAATCTGAACATTTAGTCCTGTGATAACTTACACACCTGTACTGTGTTAGTCATGTATGACAGAGCATCTACAAATTATATTGAGAATAAATTAAAAGGATAGGTGCAGAACTTACCTTTATATATTAGAGACTCTGGAGAACTTTTAACTAAATTAAGGTCAGTGACTTTATGCAGACCGTATTTGGATTTTGTGTTTTTTCTGAGTCAGCATGGAATAATTTCACACTATGACCAAGCCTTTTAGTGTTTTTTTTTTCTGTTTCAGTGTGGATGAAAATGAAAATATATTTTTACATGCTATAGTATGTAAAATAACATGAAATACATAGAATCTGATTTATGCAAGAATAATGTAAAAATATTTTTTACACTTTAACAGTATGCACCCTTATATTTCAGAAAAATGTAATGTAAAGAAGTCACAAATCTTAAGAATGTCAAGGTTTACTACAGATGATGGAAAATGTATTGAATATATCAGTAAATTAGAGATTAATTTTATTTACATGGGCTATGGTTTTGATTTACTTTTTAAGGTTCAGGATGAACTCTTCAGAAACAGAGAAACTGATTATTTTACCTCTGATTATGGACAGACGTCTAATGATGCCATGAGATTTTAAAATGCATTATTTATATGCTGTTGACCTGGTTAGCCTTAGTAGGCAGTGTCCATTTTCAGAGAGAACCTAGAAGAAAATGAAAAATGTGAACAGTGAAGGTACAAATCAGAACAATATATATGATGTGTCAGACTAAAAAAAATCAAACAACAGGTACAACACGTGTCATAAGAACCAAGTGATTACAGAAATTAGAAACCCATATGTATAAATAGTATGTCTTAAAAATTGCTGTAATCTGAAAAACATGCTATGTGTAATTGAAAATAATTGTAATCTTGTGTAGAAATCTTGACAATATCAAGGGAGTGTGCAAACAACCCCTTATTAAGTTGCCAAAACTATGAAAAATGTATGAAAATATCTAGATCATGTATATCCTGTAAGGAAAAGTCAAGCACTATGTACCATGTCACAAATCATGTGCAATTTTAATTCTTACTATGACAGGTGAAGCTGTAAAGGTGAATGTTCAAAATTTTCCTGGTTTAAATGAGATAGACACCTTATACATTCTAAAGAAGAAACCTTTACAGAGCTAATAATTTAATACATTTCACTATAGTGGTTTAATGGATTGTGTGAGTCAGTGTCTTTAGGTTTTTAAGGCAATTGTATGTGCAGGGCCCTAATAGCCTTTCAGGACAATTTCCATGCAGGGCACCATAAAATTAATATTATGAAAATCCAATGCCTAAACAAGGAGAAACAATATCCTTCCATCCTTTCAGAAAAGTTCTAGATTTGGGAATGGACCTTGAAAGACAGCCTTCACCTCTCAGCAATTTGTATCTTTTGTGTACACAATCATTTGGCATATACTTTAAGCAGAAAGATTAGTTTAGGCTATTAGTGGAAACTGTAACAATGTACATTTCATGATATTCTGCAGAAAAAGATACAGTCATTCTTATCATAATTGCTGCCTCACAGCAAGAGATTCTCCAGTTCGATCCTCGGCTGGGGTGCCTTCTGTGTGGAGTCTGCATGTCTTCCCCGTGGTCACGTGGGTTTTCTCCGGGTACTCTGGTTTCCTCCCATATCCCAAAGACATGCTGTAGGTGGATTGGACACTCTAAATTGGCCCTAGGTGTGAGTGTGTGCATGTACGTGCCTTCTGTGGAAGGTTGGGCGCCAGGCAGACAACTCAACACTGTAAAACTCCACTGCCAATCATGAGCAGACAGGTGATTTGCTTTGGCGACCCCTAACCGGAAAAAAGTGAAAGAAGAAGAAGTTGACCAACACAACTACTGTATTTTATGGCAGTGAGCCTCATTACTCTTCAACCGCCATTGTCTCTGCACAAATCTTTTCTGATGCAACTCTGAGTCAAGGTGTTATATCACAGACTTAGATTCTGAATGTATATGTCTGCAGGAAAGCAATTTGATTCCTAAGAGCAGTACCTTTATCACTCAAATTTATTAAAGAAAGCTAGGAGACCTATTACAAGACAATCTTCCATACAAAAGTGGGACATGTTTGCCTACCAGGCAATGAATCCATTTCTGGATCCTTTGTATTTCCATGTACCAAGTTTCTTAGACTGTTTAAATCATTTACCTGTTTCAAACTTGGCTTGCTGTTCAAAGTCCATGTGTCTGCAATCTGTGATTATGCTCTGACATTATTACAGATAGCAGCACAACCCTTAGTTAAGGCCTTCCTAAAAGGAGATGTCCTTCCATATCACTGTTGCAATATTCTTCACTTAAGGGATCTCCTGCCAAAAATAGCCCAATGTCTGGCTAGTATACCCAAGCCTTCAGCTCTTATAGGCACTGTACTTCACATGTATGCTCCCTAAGCATGATGTAGGGCATAAAGGTGATGTACAGATGCAGATGCTCAGAACTTTGCCGCCAGTCCGAACAGCATTATTGTCTATTGGTATGAATGCCTTTCTGCTGTGCTGGTTACCAAATCACTTTTTCAGATTACGTGCCCCATTGGAGTTTTTTTCTTCTTTTTTTTCTTGTTTGTTAATGTGTTCATGTCATCCAGAAAGGAAAAATGTCAGTGTGGGAGGCAGATTCCCCATAAAGACCATCACAACAACTGTATGTTTTGTTTTTGTGCTTCCCAGGATCATACACAGTGCTATATCTTCCAAACATTTGTGCCTAAGACCCTACATAGTCACTCTCCTATTTGTCCATATATCTTGAGAAACAATGTCTTAAGTTATTAGCTCAGGGTGCTGTGGTGAAACCCTCCCATCCTGAGGTCCAGCTGTCTGCCAAAAAAAGACCAAAAAAGTCAGGCCTGATCTGGCTGCTTTCCAGCCTCCCCAGAAATCTTTCTAGAGCCTGATGAAAGCCCTGAAGACTGTCCGCTGCTTGCTTAATATTCGTCTCCTGCTACCCCATTGGATGCCAGATCCAACTTCTTGCATGTCCTTGGAAGCTATTCAAATGTCTGTACTTGATATTGAGGGGGGAACTTTGGCTGATGGTATCTGAGAGACTGAAAGGAATTCCTCAGATTTTAGTGAGAGGAGGAGATTCCTACAGCTATTATAGAGTTCTGCCAGGCGTCTGACCCTCTCAATAGTGTTTTGAATGGATGTCCCACAGAAAAAGGATGCATAAGGGGCGTGGCTAGGATGTAGACTGGTTGGCAGCATCTTTTCTCAGCTCTGCACTCAAAAGATATTTCTGACAGGAATTTTTAAAAACTAGATATTGTAGACAAACCTATTTTGTTGAATTACTTCTACTAATATCACTAGAAGTCTACAGTGCAAAAAATTTGGCTTTAAACATTATTTTTCCTGTCAAAAACAAGAAGGAAGGTATCTGAATCTACTGAAAATTAACTTTTCTAAGCATACCACACAGGACCAGATGATGAAAAAGTAGATACAGTCTTTATTAAATGCTATACAAGACTTGTCACTGAAATTTGACAAAATGAATACCAAACTGGATACTTTTGAGGAGAGATCTACAAAACAAATACAGCAACTACAAGAAATAATGATGCAACAGAAGTCTCAAATAGCTGACATAGAGAGAGCCTTAAATGATACTGAGGGCAGACTCTCAGAACAAGATCTTCAGCTACATTTTTTATCACAACAAAATGCTTCATTACAAAATAAAATAGAGGATCTAGAGAACAGGTCCAGACGAAATAACCTTTGCATCTATGGGCTACCAGAGAAAATAGAGAGAGATAACATGGTGACTTTCCTTACTACCTGGTTACCAGAAGTTTTAAAATTGCCTGAAGCTCTTTCTTATGGAATGAAAGAGCCCACAGATCCTTAAGAGCTGCTTCATCAACCATCAAATCAAAAAATCACCTGAGATCAATAATAGTAAAGTTTTTTTCATCACAGGACAAGGAACTTATTTTAAAAACAGCATGGTCAACTTCTCCAGTTAAATACAAAGACAACATAATCAGAATTGATAATGATTATTCTGCTGGAGTTATAACTGCAAGAAAAGAATGTCTCCCTCTGATAAAGGAATTGAAAAAAAGACAACTTAAAGTCCACTTGCTGTTCCCTGCAAGAATAAAAATATTTTTTACTGAAGGTCCTAAAACTTTTGACACTCTGCAAGCAACAGTTTCTTATCTTTCAGCTAATAAAACCTTGGATAATGTGGAAGAAATGGATTTCTCCCCATTTGGGGTTAAGTGTCACTTAGAAAAAAATGAATGGAGCACTGCTGACAAGAAGAAGAAGAAATGATAAAAGACATATGAAAAACACAAACATTATTGTCTTCTATTTGCTCTGTAAGGCAAAAAAGTTCTTTGAAAGCATTCATGCTTTACACATGTCAGTCTTTGAAACAATATAAATACAAGATAAGCAGGACATTTTATAACTAAAGGAAACAACCTTAAAGAAAGCAAGGTAACATATTTTTCTCTATTACAGTGTAAATACTTACAGTCATGATTTCTCTAACTCTAAATGATATTTAGATAGTTCATTTATAAATTACCTGCCTTTTACTGCTAGTATAGATTATGATGTATTTATACTGACATATTAATGTGGTGTGTTTAAATGAGCATGATTTCTTTTTATATTATTTACACTAAGCTGCATGAAATATCTAAACTGATGTATTTAATACACATAATAATATATAAAAACTGATAGTAATAACTGTCAAAAAGTGCCTTGAAAAGTAATTATCTATTCTTTGATGCTAAAAGTGCCTTTTTGACTAACAAACAACTGTTTGGCTTGTATATCTGCCCTTAATGTTAAGAAAACTAATAGAAGTTTAATGAGCTGGTGTTCAGTTTAAAAAAAGCCCTAAAAACTTCACTTATTTTGTTTTTGTCTTCCCGCCATGATCACAAGCTGGGAACTCTTATTTTACCACCCCTGAGTGAAGGTTCTTCAGTTAGAATCCATTACAGTGTGTTAAACCTTCTAACAGCACAAAATGAAAGTAAACAGTCATGAGTGATGTCAGCACTAAAACAAGACAGTATGGGTGTGGTGTCAGCTCCTAAGCTACTTAAAGTAACCAGCACACTATTTATGAGATGACAAAGTGCTTTTACAGTTTTAACAAATATTAAAAGTACACTGAAGTACCTAATGAATTTAGAAGGTATCAACACATACATGACGTTTTATTATATTGTAATATTTGTTATTCATTTTGAATTGTACACATAAACAGCACACAAAGCTTAAAAAGAAGTATATCACTTGGAAGAAACTGTATGAATAGTTAACACATACAGACTTTACTATAATATTTTCTGATAAGATCACCCACGTAAATTACTATAATTTAACTTAATTTATAAAAATGTAATATATTTACGTCCTTGACTGGAACTATATAACATATTTGTAAACATACTGCAGCTAGTGTACTCAACCTTAAAGATAGTAAGTCAATTAAGGTTCATGAATGTAGCTATGTGTTACTAGGCATTTTAAGTGTAAAAAGGAGTTGCTGTTTAATTATCAAGATACTCTGTAAATATTAAATTGTTCAAGTAGCACAATCATTAAGCAGTAATGAGCAAGAAAAAATCTCAGACTTGCTTATGATATTGTTTTATATATATATATATATATATATATATATATATATATATATATATATATATAGAGGAAAGAACTGCTGAATCATAAGTATGCTTTTATTAAAGGCAAGTTATATTAATATTGAACATCCTCACTGACAATGAATGGTTGTGTAGAGACACAATAACTCCCATTATATAACCAAGGCTAAAGAGATTGTCTTGTATGTCTAAATTGATCAGCCTTGAACCTTAGATTGCAAATAGACATGCAACATACTTTTACTTATAATACTGAATATATATTATATAACATCGCAAACGCTAAAGCCATTGTCAGCTACATCTCATATCAATCAGCATTAAAATATGATTTGAATAGCATAGGCATTTACTAACATATTCCTGTTGGTACCTGATATGCATATAAGTAGCAGGTCTAATTTCTGTCTATGAAAGTAAATACCAGGCTGTGTGCATTTGTTAATTATGAAACAAGAGCGTGCTATCTATTCTTTTTAATATCCTATAGGTATGTACTTGTTAGAGACACACACATGCTGCAAAGCTGCTAGTTATTACATATTCATTAGTATATTTCTGACTGCAGTGTTATAAATATATGGTGTGGACCACTTGAGTTGAGAATATGTCTCTATGTTGGGCATGTTCTCTGTTTGAACGTTGTATATTATCTATAATATGATATGGAGTACCCTCAATAAATTCAAAGAAGCCACAATAGAAACAAATATTTATTAAAAATGGAGAATAGAAGGATGAAGAGAAAAATGAAGGAACATGGTTGATGGTCATATAAGGTTATCTTTTCCTGTGTATGTAGAAGAGTTGACAGTAATAAGTACCAAACAATTGTGTTATAGCATATTTAAAGCCTACTTTGCTTCTCATATTTTCCAACCTTACAGTTATAACGCTGCAGATAAATCCTGTAATATCATAGGGAGTATGAGTTGCTATTTGACATATGACATATGTGGTACACTAGCGATGAAATATGCTAGTGGCACTAATAAATATATAGGAATTGCTAAGAAATATAGTCTTAAACTATATAATACCAATGCCAAAAACAAATTAGTAGCATTCATACCACTAAAATATGACTTTTTGAATTAAAAGAAAACTATAAGATTACTGATAAATGACAATACAAATGTAACGTTATATTCATTGTTACGGATACTTTCTGATTTAATGAACTTGTGGCATGGTTAACTGATGCATATAATGCTTAACATTTTTTTTTTATTTATGTATGCATATATGTGTGTATGTATGTATGTGTGTATATATATATATATATATATATATATATATATATATATATATATTTGTATGTATATATATGTATATATATATATATATATATATATATATACAGGTAGACCATTACAATAAATTTGATACCTATGAATGCCACTCACACTATAAGGGAGATAGACAACAAGCATATTATTTTTAAGATGCATAACCGTTATTGCTACACAAAAGATATATTAAAATAAAAGATTTTCCTTTACAATTTAAACAAAACCAAATAGTTAAGTATTAAATCTATGTATAGTTGTGTTGCCTTAGTGTTTTATAAAATATTAAAAATAGATAAAGACTGTATTTAAATAATCTGTAAAGACAGATACATGTATACTTAAAAGATATATAAGATACTTTTCATTATAAAACTACCATATGGCAGGGCCGGGAGAGGATGCTGAAATGCAGACTTAGAGAGATCGCTTGAATGATTAGATCATTCAAGGATGAGATGTTTTTTCTCATGGAGGGGTTTGGTGGTTGTTTATTTTATATTGTTCTCAGTTATGATCTTGTAATTTACTTTTATTGGGTGTCTATAATCTATTGTAATACTGTTGGAAGAAGAAAGAACAAGTCATTCTCTTCATGTACACACATCTACACATTGTTACGAGTATATGAATATGGATAAAAGCAAAGCTAATATAAATCCAATTGCAAAATGTATATCTCTTAATGTAAATGGTTTAAATAATAGCTGTAAAAGGGGAAGTCTTTATAGATATTTAAAGCTATGTGAAGCGCAACTAGTATTTTTACAGGAAACACACCTTACACAGGAAGACATAAATAAAATAAACAATAAAAATTATACAATACTAGTAAGTTCCACCTATAATCAGAAGCAAAGGGGGGTAGCAATTTTGTGGAAAAACACTACTTTAATGCCTAAAATCATAAACACGTTCCATGACAACTCAGGAATGTTTTGTCTAGTGACAATATCTATCAATGAAATGATATATACATTAGTGAATATTTATTGGATACCAGGACTAGGTGTTAGAGTGGCCAAACAACACTTAGAAAACATTGTACAATATACCAAAGGCAATTTAATCATAGCTGGAGATTTCAATTGCATTATAAAAGAAACTGACACAAATACTAAAACTACATGTAAGAGATCACCTTTAACAAAGTTGTTATCTGAGTTTGTTGAAACTTTTAATATAGTTGACATAAATGAGTATGCTATCCCAGATTCACTATTATTTACACATTTTTCCCATAGACATAATACATACTCTAGAATAGATAGAGTGTACATAACAAAGGATTTAACCTCTAAATTAAATAAAGTCAAGACAATTTCATGTCCATTTTCGGACCATAACACTATAACGTTTGAGATAGACTTATGTTTCAAGAAAAGGATATCAGTAACAAGAATACCATCTTACATAACAAATCTCAAAGATTTTAAGGAATTTTATATTGAAGAGACACAAACATTCCTAGATATCAATCTTACAAAAGATGTATCTGAAGTATATATATGGGATGCATTGAAAGCATACCTATATGGAAGAGCGGTGGGATGGTATAAAAATAAACAAAAACAGTGGAATAAGGAATTAATGGAATTACAGTCAAAAGTAGATAATTTATAGCTTGATATTCAAAATGGAAACACCAACTTAATAAAAGAACTAGAAGACACTAATAAAAAATTTTCAGAGACGCTACACCACAAAACAATGATCAACTTAGAAAAAAATTAAACTATGTTACTATTCAATGAACCCTAAAAACCAATGAAGAATAGCAAATAGGACTAAAAAGATTATTAAAACAAATCAAATCAAGGAAATACATAATATAGAAACCAAAAAGAAAGTATCTGATTTAGAAGGAATATTAGAAGCTTTTAGGCTATTTTTTCATAAACTTAATAATCAAAATGAGTAAACAGAAACACATTCAGTATTGAAAGCTTTTCTCAAAAACAATGATAAAGTTAGGTTATTAGAGGAGCAGGTACAACTAATAGATAAACAAATAACAATGACAGAACTTAAAGCTGAAGTAAATAAGCTAAAATTAAACAAAGCTCCAGGTATAGATAATATCACCCCACAAATGTTTAAATTACTATCAAATGAGGCTTTGCTGTTGTTATTGAATGTCTTTACATCAGTTAAAAATGGTAAAGACATTCCTCCTTCTTGGAAGTACACATTAATATCACCAATTCTGAAACAAAATAAAGATCAAAGTGAATGTTCATCATACAGACCCATTTCACTTCTTAATATAGATTATAAATTTTTTATGGCAATACATGCTGCTCGAATAAAACAATTACTACCACTTTTGATAGAGGATGATCAAACAGGTTTTATAAAAGATAGGAACACTTATGACAACATTAAAAGAATTCTTTCCTTAATTGATTATATAAATGTCACAAAAATCAAAATGAATGTTATTAGCTTAGACATAAAAAGCGTATTTGATTCATTGAACTGGGATTATCTGTGGTTAGTTTTAGAAGAATATGGCTTCTCAAACAACTTCACTTTGTTAATAAAATCATTATATGAAAAATCATTGACTTATATAAAACTGGGATCTTGTCTGTCTAAATCTATTAAAATAACTAAGGGCACAAAACAAGGCTGCCCTCTTTCTCCGTTATTGTTTGCGCTAGTCATTGAACCCTTAGCAAATAATATACGTATGGATAAAAATATTGAAGGAATACAACTAGACAACAGCCTAGAGCTTAAAATTCAACTTTTGCTGATGATATTTTAATTACCTTAAAAAATAATAATAGCAGTTTAAAAGCATTATGGGACTCAATTCAAAACTTTCAAAACTTTTCAAGTCTTAAACTTAATGAGAACAAAACAAATGTATTGCTTATAAATACTAATAAAAAAGATCTAAATAAAAAATACCATAAATATATCTCTACCGATAATATAATTAAATACTTGGGAATTATAATAACTAACAACCTAGATACTACAATTGAAACAAATTATAAAGAGACCTTAAATAATATTAAAAATCTAATACAAAGATGGAATAAATTCTTCTTTTCAATGGAAGAAAGGCTTTATATAATTAAAATGATCATATTTCCAAAAATTCTTTATGTCATACAAGCTTGTTCATTGCCACCAGCTAAATTGCACCTAAAACTATTAAATGATTTAATGGTAAGATTCCTATGGTATCCAAAAAAACCAAGGATAGCTATGAAGTATCATCTAGATGATTGGGATATAGGTGGCATAGGTTTACCAGACATAGAAATATATTTGCATTCATCCATTATTAAAACCATATCATTATGGCTAAATACAAAATATACATCAAAATGGAAGCTAGATCATGAGAGAATCTGGTTAAAATCAAGATTTGTAGTAGCAAATAAGTATACAGATTTCATACCAAACAATTTTCTATGGCTGATGAAGAAATATATGATGATACATAAGAATAAAAATATAAGTTCCAAATACATTACTTATACATTAAACATTTTCCAAAATCTTATTAATAGCAATCCTGATATTAAAGCATGGTCATTTCTTTTATATCCAGTAGCGTACACACAAGGTAATATAATAACATTTAATATGGAAGTAGTCAACATACTTAAAGAAAAGGGATTAATATATTGGCATCAATTGCTAAACTCTGGAAAACCTCTGACAATAGACCAGATTAAACAGAAATTAAATATGGAAGATAGTTTGTGGTTACATGTACAAGAAATAAGACAGTATATATTAAGCAAACAAGAAACAATGCAACCATCAATAAGACAAAATGTTCCTAACCTTATAGAACATATAATATTACCAACGAATCAACCCATTACTGGAAAGGGATACTTATCATCTATTTATAAAACAAACAAAAAAATAAAAATGCATAATAATGACAAAATATGGAATTATTATAGATCAGTTAATGGACATGTGCCAAATGACAGAGATAAAAAAACTAATTCTTCTCTCTCCAAAGCAGACATCACTTTCATTACATTGGAGACTTTTTACATGGCAATTCATACACAGATCTTATGTAACCCCTCATAAAATGGAACTTATGTTTAAGAAAAATATTGGCTGCTGGAGATGTGATTTATCAATAAAAGCAGACTGGCAACATATGTTCTACGAATGCCATTTGATTAAACCATATTGGGATAAAATAAATTATTTTCTGCAAATGGTATTCAATGATAAATTCCAGATTTCCAAATCTATTATTTTGTTTAATGCACCTGTACCCGACTGTGTGCCAAGAACAAAATATGTAATCTTATGGACTCTCCTAGCTATTGCAAGGAAGAACATTACATCAAACTGGAAATCCAAAGCTTCTCCAACTTTTAAGCAATTCATGAATATGGTGTCAGCAGTATCGCAATTGGAAATGAACACTTTTAAAGGAAGAACTGAAAGAACTACATCATTATACGTAGCATGGCAAAAAGTAACTGAAATACTGGAGAATAATGACTGCAGCAGATTATAATCAGGAAACAATTGTATAGAAAGTCAATTATATGTCAACAATAGACACCCTTGTAAATACTTTATTTTGGTTTTAATGTTTGATATCTGTTTAGAGGTTTTAGCCTACCTTTTTAAATAATTTGTAAATACTTTATTGTCATAAATAACCTGCATTCATGTTTTCTTGTTTTTGGAAATGAATAAAAATATTAAAAAAAAAAAAAAAAAAGAAAAAGGATGCATAGAGTGAATGGCAGGATTTCACTCAGGGTTTATTTAATGCTTTGTTGGCCTTGAAGCTACCTCAAAGTCTCTGTTTCTGCCCACTCCAGAACTTTCACTCCAGTCAAGAGGCCTAGGGAATTCCTCAGGAGGGTCTGGACTCTGGAGAGGATTATTCTTCCCAAATCCCTTCCCCCTTGGTCTGCAGTTCAGAGGAAGAGGATTCCTTAAGTCCAGACACCCCTTTGGAAGAGCTCTCATTTGGGGATACCATTCTCTCTATGATGAACTATTTTAAGTAGGATTGTTCCCAGTTCTCTGATATTCAAAAAAGGTTCTGAGAACTCTTACAGATGGAATCTCCCAAACCATCTGCTGTTCCTCCTGTTCTGGTTGCCATTTTTATACTTTTTCTGCAGCTTCTGTAGCACCAAAAAGCCATATAGGTTCTATAAGGTGCCTGAGCAGTGCAAATTCTTTATAAATGCCCTTCTGCTGACAAGCCATCCAATTTGTTGCTCTCTCTCAGGATGCTTCCTTCTGACAAGGATAGTAGGGCCATGGAGCAGTTAGACAAGAAAGTTCACACTGCTGCCACTTTGTTCTTTAGGGCCATTAACTGCCAGACTCGTATGACCAGGTATGTTTTGTCTCACCTTTGTCAGGTTTCTAAGGTGATTTCTAACCTTTCTGACTTTGAGGAGAAGGCTTCAGTCTGATCCCTGCTGAGCTCCACTTCACAAGTTGCTTGTCATTTAGTCAAATGCAGTTATGATGCAGCTGATGTTTCTTCCAGGGCTGCTGCCTTTGGTTCATTCATGAGGTTTTACTCTTGGTTTTGTCTTCAGGCGTTGCTGATGACATCAAGGCTAAACCTTTGGATGCTCCATTGAATAACAAATGTCGTTTTGGAATTACTGCCTCTGACCTTTCCAAGTCCCTTCAGAATAAAGGCAAAGCCAAACAGGACCTAAAACATATTTTTGTTTTTCCTATTCTTAAGTTTCAGAGGAACTGCTCTTCCAAGTCTGCCTTTGTTTATAGGTAATCTTGCCCTCCTCCTAATGGTAAGAGGAGTTCTAGGTGTATAGTTCCTGCTAAATTAACTCAGAATCCTTCCTCTCAGAAACATTCCTTTCAGGACGAGCCTGGTTCTGTTTGATGTTTTGCTTCTTTCTCCCCTTGGCCAGGTTCTTTTATCTCTCTGCCTCTCCCAGGCTATGAATCACCTCAGATTCTTGGGATCTGCCCATTATCCCTCAGGGATATTTCATGGTTTGGAAACCCCTTTCTCACTTTTCAGGCATTCCTCAAACTCCTTGGGAACAGTTTTTTCATACTCCAGAGGTTCTTCAATCTCTTTTGGATCAGGGCACCATTCAAGCCATGCCTTCCACCCAGGTGGGGAAGAGATTTTATTCCAGAATATTTTTGGTTCCACGAAAAGATAGTACATGGGGACCATTTCTGGATATTTCACTGCTCAACATTTTTGTCAAGATTCCTTCCTTTCTGCTGTTATCCCTTCATACAGTGTTTCCTGTCCTACTTTGAAAGGCCTTTCTGGTGTCTCTGGAATTCAAGGATGCATACCTTTACATCCCTGTCCATTGTCTTTTCAGGAATTTCTCACCAAATGCCTTGCTCCTGTCATTGCCTTTTGCAGGCTTCAAGGTATTCAGATTTTTTCACTATCTAGATGATCTGCTTCTTTAAGCCCCTTTTCTCAACAGTCTGCTTCAGGATCTCCAGTTTACTGCTTGCCTATTACACAGTCTGGGGTTCACCATAAACCTGCAGAAATCAATTCTGATGCCTTCCCAGGATCATGTTTTCCTTGAATGCAGGCTTCAGATACTTCCCATGTTGGCGTCTCTTACTGCCCCCAAGGCTTTGCCTCTGATAACCTTTTTCCAGTCCCTTCTTCCTCTGTCGTCTGTAATGGCCAGAAATTTTTTCAGGGTCCTGGGGTTCATGGCCTCCACAATTTCCATGCTTCCTTTCACCAGGCTCCATATGAGGAAACTTCAGTAGTACCTGAACTCAGTGTGACTTCAACATTTCCATGCCCTGGAGTTCCCAGTTCCTTTTCATCCTTGTCTCAAGCTTGAACTTCAGTGGTAGATTCATCAACTGTCTCTCAATATGGGGCATGCTTTTCAAGCTCCAACTCCCATTAAGGAGTTTTACAGATGTCTCAGACAGGGATGCTGTGCTTCCTGTGCCCCCCTAATGTTCCAGTGTCTCTAGCCTCCTCCTTAGATGTCAGAACACATTCCCATAAAAGAAATGAGGCTCTGCTCTTGACTCTGCAAGCTTTTCATTCCCTCTTTCATCTAGGGCTCCTCAAAGTTTTCACAGACAATATCACAGCAATGAAGTATGCCAACAAGCAGGGGAGACATGAGGTCTTATCTTCTTTGCAGACCAGCTCTATAGGTGTGGGAGCTAGTCATCCAGTATCAAGTGACTCTTCAGGTGGTTTATGTTCCTTCAGAGCACAATCTAGTGGTAGACTCTTTCAGCAGGTCCATGACACAAGCTTATGAATGAATGCTTCACTGAGATGTGTTCCTGAAAATCATCCACCAGTGAGGTATTCCTCAAGTAGATCTTTTCACCTCACCTCTGAATAGAAAAGTGCCTCTTTTCTATTCCAAAGTCCCAAGTCCTTTGACTTGGAATGTGGACAGTCTGTCTTTTCCTTGGAAGGGGATGTTTTTGAACACTTTCCCACCCCTTCCTCTGTTATCTCTGGTTCTACACAAGATCAGGCAGGACACTTCCAAAGTTTTGCTGGTGACTCCCTTTTGGTCCAGACAGCACTGGTTTCCCATCTCTCTCACTTGGTCAGGGGCAATTACCACAAGTTACCTCACCAAGTGGATTATCTCACCCAAGACAAGAGATCTCTTGTCTATCCTTACTTGTCCACTCTTCAGTTGACATTGTGGGTGATAGGGTTTTGATTCCTTTTAGGCACCACTTTTCTGAGGACATGTTTCATGTTCTGCAGGAGTCTAGGAAACCCACTACCAGAAAATACTATATTTCCAAATGGAAAATATTTTCTGTCTGGTGCCTCTTTTGCCGTCAGGATCCCCTATCTTTAGGAGTTCATCTGGTTCTCTCTTATTTGTGTGATCTGCTCCATCCTAGGTTGACATATTCCTGAGTTAAAGCTCATCTGTCAGCCACTGAATCCTACTCTGAACTGTAGGTTTAAGGTCAGGAAATTCCTTAAAGGTGTCCTTCATATTATGTCTCCCAGGAAGCCAGTTTTGCCTTCTTCGGACCTCAGTTTTGTACTTGAGAAACTGACACAGGCTTCTTTTGAGCCTGTTTCTTCAGCTTCCTTGCAACTTTGTACTTGGAAGACTGTTCTGCTTTTGGCTCTTACTTCAGCCAAGAGAGCGTTCAGAACTCACTCTGTCATGACTATTCCTCCTTTTTTATTTTTTTCATAGAGACAGAGTGTCTTATTGTACTAATCCTTATTTTATTCCCATGGTGATCAGTAAGTTGTCCCTTAATCAAGTCTGATCATCTTTATTCCATTGTACCGACTCCACACTCTGCCAGTTAGAAGGCAGCTTCAACACCTTGAAACTGCATAGACAATTCAGATATTATTTAGATAAAACTAAATGTTTTCACAACTTGGAGCATCTTTTTGTTTCTTTTCATCCCAGGACATTAGATTTGGTTGTTTTTAAGAAAACTATCTCCTCCTCAATTTTTAAGGCCCTTTTCTTTTGTTATTCTTTTCATAGCAAATGTCTTTCCTTGTCTGTAAAGACATATTCTACTAGGGTAGTTGCCTCTTTGGGGTGCCCTTTTCAAGGGTCTCGATACAAATTCTATCCTTGAGGCTGCTACTTGGTGTTTTTATTATTAAAATTTTGGCATCGAACCTGTGGACTGCTGTTTTCCATCTTTCCAGGGCACTTGTTTGGATTTTGTTGCTGGCGGTTTGAAAAATTCTGTCCCATGCATTACAGATGTCAATATTTCATGGAGCTCGAAGTGTAAAGCTGCACTGAATACTTTTCTTCTAATAGGTATGGTAACATTATGGATGGGTTTGTTAAGAGGGTTTACACTTACTGCTACGGTATATGCAAGATTTATAGAAAATAGTATATCCTAATTGTTGGGCAGCTGCAGTAGTGCAGCGGTTAGCATTGCCGCCTCACAGCAAGAGGTTCTCCAGTTTGATCCTCGGCTGGGGTGCCTTCTGTGCGGAGTCTGCATGTCCTCCCTGTGGTCACATGGGTTTCCTCCGGGTGCTCAGGTTTCATCCCAAAGACTTGCTGTAGGTGGATTGGATACTCTAAATTGGCCCTGTGTGTGAGTGTGTGTGCCTTCTGTGGAAGGTTGGGCACTGGGCTGGCAACTCGACACTGTAAAAACTCCACTGCCAGTCATGAGCAGACAGGTGATCTGCTGTGGCAACCCCTAAACGGGAAAAAGTCAGAAGAAGTAGTATATCCCAATTGTCAGCTACTTGCTCATAAGTCTCCTGATCTTTACATACATTTATAATGGAAATTTTTATTTTTACTTTGGTGTGAAATCTGATCTTGCTAATATAGCTATTCCTCCTTCATCTCTTTCTAGTATATTCTCCATACCAACAAGAGTTTTTCTTTTTGACAGAGATGTGAAGTTATTGAACAGGTAGAGTAAGAATATTTGTACTTGAAAATCAGGACCAAAAATTATCTGGTGTTATTTTATAAAACTCTGTTTTGTCAGAGATGTCAGATAAGTGTTAGAAGTATACTACATTCTAATAAGGAGCATTTGCTAGAAATGATTAGAGCTACTGCACCTGTGGGCTGTTAGACATTAAAACGTTGCTGTGATTGTATGGAAACTGTAATAAAGACAGCTAAGACAGGCAGTGTTATATATTAGCATGCTTGGCAGTTGTCAGAAAATGTACTTGAGGATATTAATAACCAGACTTTGAACTCTGCTGTTACAGAAGTTTGTCGGTTCACACCTATGCTATGAAGTGCATTTGTTAAAAGCTTCATTCAGTGCCTGTGGAGTGTACCCCAAGATATGCAATAGAGGAGCTGATATATGTAAGTATGGGAATGTCCCCTACATGTAGTTGGAAGTGAACTTTCCACTACAAAAAGCAGACCAAAAATAGTTTGAGGTACACCAAAAGTACTTTCAGGCAGTTATATTGGATTCCTATTATATAATGAAATATGCAATCCTTTGAATGCATCTTGATCGAACTTGAAAGCACAAAACAGCAAAATAGCGAAACGGCATATAAGTGATTTCTTTCTCTGGGAAAGAAATCTCTTGGCTGCCACAATTTCTTTACCATTTTCATCCCTGTAGTGCGATCTCCGAGTTGGTATATTTAAGTAGGGGGGGTGTGGGAGTGAAGCCCCCCCAATTTGTGTGATGTTTTGAAGTTTTCATTTTTATTTTATTTTATTGTTTTTGTTTGTGGAACAGCAATTTTTTTTCCCTGGGAAAAAAAATCACTGTTCCGAGTGCTCGGGATTGTAAGATTTCGCTTACATGGGGTTGATAAATCAGCATTCTCTTTTTTAAGCATTTGCTGATTTAATATAGACCTGTTATATCTATGGCTTTAGCACGCAGTGAAATTTGGAGGATTTGCTTGATTTCTTGAAGTGTTTGAAGGAATTGGTAGAGATTACAGAGAAATATTAGGAATAATAACCCCCAACCATGCCAGAGAAATAATCTTTCCTCTAGAAAAATAAAATGCCCACAAAGAATGACAATCTGTCCAGTTTTCCTTCCTCTAAATATGCAAAATCTACAGTTTATCAGCTCCCTGTCAGCTGTATGACATCCCTAATGTCATTTCTAATGCTTGGAAAAGTAAAATATGATTCAAACAGAAAAACAACATATGTTTCTCTGTGGAGACTTTGCCTGTTTGTATCATCACTGCAGCTTATACATTGGAATATCAAAATTGTTATACCTCAGAGAAGTGTGATTCACCACACACTAAACGTGGCTAAGGTGCTAAGGTACAATTAAAAAGGTATCATTCAACATTTACATATGTGTGAAAATTTGCATATATTTCTTAAGTGGTTCCAATATGATCTCCACTTTTGTTCTGGTTCTTAAAAATTACAAGAAACTATAAATGTTAAGTTGTCAACCTCGCCTTCATTCTTGCTAGATGGGTTCGGCTCCGACTCGGCACTTACTAAGCTCGAGAGCTAATTTTACCAGCTCGAGGCAACCCTATATCCCATGATGCAAGGCGGAGATTACTCAGATCTCGTTTGCCGCTTCGCTAACGAAGTGCCTTCTTTTACAAGCTCTTGGTAAGTGAACTTTTCAGAGACTTTTCGTCTACCCCCCTTTACTTTATATATATGTATTATATTATTGTTAATTATCGACTCACCCTAGCCCTATTCCCATCAGTGTTCCCTTCTTTTTGACTAAATATTCCCTTGTCCCTAGTCAGGCCTTAGGCCTTGCCCTCCCTAAATTTTTTCCTGTCAGGGATTGTTTGTGTGTGACTGTGTGTTTTCCCTGGTTAATTTAATTTAATTAATTTAATTTAGTTTGTTGGACTGAGTGTTTTTGTGTGTGATTGTGTTACTGTTGTTCATCGACACAGTTATGTCGAAGGACACTAAGGTCTCAACCTTCAAGAAGTGTGACTCGTGCTGTCAGAAGATGTCTCTGACAGACAGTCACACTTCTTGTGTTTATTGCCTGGGACCTTCGCACCTGCAGGACTCTTGTGCTATCTGTCATGCTTTCAGTCCAAGAGTCCTGCAGGAACAAAAAAATAAACTCATATTAAGGGGCTTATTAAAGCCCGAGAGCTCCCCGACTAAGTCGGTGCTGGGGAAACCCTCGAAACCTGTTAAGCCTTCGGCTCAAGCTTCTAAGCCGTCGGCGTCAGGTCCTTCCTCACCAGGCTCGAGATCAGCTCCGGCCGGAGCCGATCTTTCCATGCCAGTCTCAGTATCGGCTCCATCCGGCGCCGATACTACCAGATCCAGACACTCAGTGTCGGCTCCGGCTGGAGCCGATGTATCTTCGGCTCCGATGGCTCCATTGATCTCAAAAAAGAGATCTCGATCCCCTTCAGTGGAATCCATACATTTGGCTCCAAGATCACCTTTGCTCTCGGAGCGGAGCCATCGGAGCCGATCTTCTTGGTCATCCAGGCTATCTGATCACGACCTCGAGAGAGTGGTGAGTAGACTATTAAAGTCTCAGGCATTGGCCCAAATACTCCATAGCCCATCTCAACAGACGGTAGCTATATCACATCCACTGAGCATTCCTCCTCCAACTCTCTTACAGAGTTCGGAGCCGGAGCTCCTCGGAACCGGTACCGTTGTGACTTCGGAGCCAATACCACCCCTTTCGGCTCCGTCGTCCTCGGCTCCAATTTCCTCCTTGAGACCTTCATTGGAGGGATCCGGGCATCTAGTCTCTCTCATCAGCTGCGAGGGGGCGAGTGGCATCGGACCCTTGTCCAACCCCATTCACCCTCTCTGAGCTTTGGCGTTGGTGAGCTCGGCCCCGACATCTGCCTCGGAGCCTTCCCTCTCGGTGAGGCCTGGGGTTCCTATCTCTTCGGAGAGGGAACTTTCTGGTCTCTCTGACGGGGGAGCCTTCGAGGTGATGAGGAGTGTACTAGCCCCTGGGCTTAGTCAACTGACAGTTCCATCAGCTCCTCCCACTACAGTGCCTGCTGACGTCTCTTCTCACTCTCTTGCTCCCGGACCCAGAGATCCTACGCCTCAGGTTTCCCCATTGGGAATATCTTCCTCTTCCGAGGCTTCTCCTGATCCGTCAGGAGAACCCCCGCGTAAGAGGACATATAAGAGGAAACATTTAGACTCCCCTGAGTGTACTACATCAGATACTGACTTGGATGAGTCGGAGGGATCCCCAAGGTCCTCCTCTGAGGATGTCTCATTTTCAGACATCCTTGAAATCCTTAAACAGAGGGGGAACTGGCCCTCCCTTAATCCCTCCGAGGACAAGTCAGTATACCTGGAGGCATTCGGATCTCGATCCTCCACCTCCTGGGTGTCTCTGCCTTTCGACCCTCTCATGGAGGTAGTGGCTCGGAAGGCGTGGATGGCTCCAGATTCGGTGGAACCTATCCCTAGGAGACCTTCAAAATTTATTACTGCCCCACAAGAAGGGTGTCCCAGTTGATGCCATGGTGATGGCTGCTGCCACCAAGAAGGAATTAGCTGATCCTTCAGTACTGTCCATCCTCCTAATAAAGATTCTAGGACTATGGACAGGTACGGTAAGCAGATTTTTTCTTCAGCGACCTTTGTTATGAGATCGCTGAACTACTTATGCCACTTCACCCGCCTTCAAAGAGATGTTCTTAAAGAGTTGGGAGAAGTTTTACAGGATTCGTCAGCTGCTGGGTCTCAGGATAAGATTAGCTCACAGCTAGGAATCCTTGACTCCATTGCTAACTCCTCCATGTGGCTCATTTCTTATGCAGCCGATGGAGTGAGTAGGGCCGCAGTTACAGGAGTGGCTTTGAGGCGTCAGTCCTGGATGCGCCTTTGTAATTTTACAGACCCCTTCAAGGCGTCTTTCACAAACTCCCCCTTTGATGACTCGACCTTGTTCGGTCCTCAAGTGAAAGACACTTTGACTAGATGCGAACAAGATGGCAAGACTCTTTCTGCCGTAGGAGTCCGTTTCTCCACCCCTTCTAGACCTTACCCCAAAGGACAGAAGGGAGGGAAAATGTGGTTCTGCAAATCTCAAGGAGTCACGCCTGACGCATGAAGTCAGTTTACCCCCAGAGGCAGAGGGGGTAACAATAATAGACGCCGCCCTAGGGGCAGAGGTGGTCCGCAGAATCAGGGTAACAGAGAGCCTCTTTCTGACAAACCCTTCCAGCATCCCTGAGATGTTGCCCGATTGTCCGCCTTCGGAGGCAGTCGGGGGGAAAACTATCGCTGTACCCAATAGCCTGGCTTTCCCTTTCTCAAGACAAATGGGTACAGTCAATTATATCCAAGGGTTACACAATTCCCTTTATTCAAACCCCAATTCAACAAAAGGGAACCCTTCCAGACGTTCCACCCGGTCTAAGGGAATTAGCAGTACTAGAAATATCAAAACTGCTAGTAAAAAGAGCCATCCAGCCAGTCCCAGCGGACCAAATAGGATCCGGAATCTACTCAAGGTTCTTTTTAGTTCCAAAAAAGACAGGAGACTGGAGACCAATATTAGATCTCAGCAAACTCAACAAGTTTGTAAAGAAATCAAGATTCCGGATGGTCACGCTTCAGTCCATTCTGCCCTTTCTGGGCAAGGACAATTGGATGTGCTCGATAGATCTTCAGGATGCATACTACCACATAAAAATTCACAGACGCTCCAGAAGATTTCTCCGCTTCTGGCTGGGGACCAGTCACTTCCAATTCAGAGCCCTGCCCTTTGGACTCACTACAGCCCCCAGAGTGTTCACCAAATGCATGGCAGTGGTTACTGCTCACCTGAGACATCAAGGATTCCAGGTGTTTCCATATCTAGACGACTGGCTCCTCACTGCCACCACCAGGCATCAGTTTCTCCAAGCCAGAAATTACACCATTCACACTTGCAGAGGGCTAGGATTTTCTATAAATTTTGAAAAATCTGCCTTGTCGCCTTGTCAGTATATTACTTTTATAGTAGAAATAATAATAAGAAGTGCACCATATGAGGCCAGACTGAATGAAAGTCCAAAAGTCTTCAAATAAAATCGATAATCCACATTTATTGGAAAAACAGACAACAAGAAACAAGGACTGCAGTAGTATAAGCGCTTTCACGTTGTTCATCAACGCTTCATCAGATATAAATGCAGTATAAAAGCCCCCCTCCCTTTATACAAAAACATGTAGTGACATCACAACATTCATTAAAAACCATTAAAGCAATATAACATGATAAAAGTAGATTAGTGTTAATGCTTTAGAGACCTAGATGTTAGAAACGGTTTAATGGATAGCTTCTCATTGAGCCCAAATCTATGGGCTTGTAATTTCATTATCCACTTGCTCTCCCTTTCTTCTATTCTATTTTTGAATTGCCCAACCTTTTTCCTATGTTGACTAGTTCTAAAACCTGAAAACTAAAACTATGTGTGCTGTTTAGTTCTACTGTGTGTTTAGCAAGTGCATTAGCAATATTGCTCTTGCTAATGGCATAAACATGCTCTCTGATACGCTCCCGTAGTGACCTGGTGGTCATGCCCACATAAAACTTCATACAAGCTTTGCAGGTTGCTACATATACTAAATTCAAGGATTTGCAAGTGGCATGGTGTTTGAATAAATATTTCTTATTAGTTACAGGATGAGTAAAAGTGTCAGTGGTAGAAACATATTTACATTGATTGCATGTGTAACATGGAGAAGTACATGTTTTCTGACTCTGAGGTGTATCGAAATGACATCTATCATAACATAACAACCTGTTTAATGATGGCATGTTCTTATATGCCACTCTAGGTCTTCTGTCAACTAGAGAGCTAATCCTATCATCAGCCATTAGCATGCTCCAATGTTTCCTGAATATATTTAAAATGTTGTTATTTCTATTGGTGAAAGGTATAACAATTCGATTGCAATTACTGTTGAACTTCCTTTTGGGGGGCTGAGAATGTTCATAGGTTCTATTAATCAAAGGTGCTCCATCGGATAATCTATATGAATCACCCAAAGAAACAGCTTCAGATACTTGTCTTTCGTTATAACCCCTGGATAAAAAGTTCTTAGTTAGATCCTGTTTATGTTTATCATAAACTGTGGTCTGGGAAGTTAATTTGGAGACCCTAACCACTTGATTAGTAATGATGTTGTTGTATATATGCTTAGGATGCATACTCTCGGTGTAACAGGTTGTTTCTCCAACATTCCTTTCTATAAAGTTCAGTATCAAAACCATGATTGGTATTGTGTATTCTAACATCCAAAAGTCAATGGTATTAGTGGAATAAATACATTCAAAACTAAGAAAATCAGTAGTGTTGTTAAGATATGCTACAAAATTCAAGAGTTGTTCAACAGTTCCCCTCCACAACAAAAACACATCATCTACAAATCGATTATAAAATACGAGACGGTCAGCAAAATTGAGTCTTCATTTAAAACAAAGAGTTCTCCCACTGTGCCAACACCAGATTAGCATAAGTTGGCACAGGGGTACATACTACCCCTTAGTTTGTAAGAAATAGTTATCTTTATAACAAAGGACATTGTTCTCTAAAATAATCTCCAACAGTGACATATATCTATGAATAATACGTTCAGACAATTTGTATTGCACCAACATAGCCCTAACAAAATCCATGCCAGAAGTGTTTGGAATGGAGGTAAAAAGAGACTTCACATCTAATGTAACCAATAAATCATTACTACAAAAGGAGGATGAATGACCATGATTAGCTAGTTTCTCAAGGAAATCCTTAGTGTCCCTTAAAACATGTTTGACCTCAAACAGTAGGGGTTTCAATGCCTTATCCAGATAAATAGAGGAAGGTTCAGTCAACCAACCACGACTGGATACTATAGGTCGCAAAGGTGGATCTGTTGCGTTTTTGTGAATTTTGGGTAAGCCCCTGAAAGAGGGCACCAATGGTTTGTCTACCATCAAGTATGTATAAAGGTCATTGTCTATAATTTCTGTTAACATTAGGTCATATAGACTAGCATGAACATTTTTGATCAAGTTGTTAAGTTTAAAATTAGACAAGGGTAAATAGGTCTCATTGTCATTAAGCATATCCTCCATTTTACTGTTATAGTGATGGCTGTCCATAATGACAACTGCACCACCTTTATCAGCTTGCCTTACTACGATAATTTCATTGTTTTTTAATCTATGTAAAGCTTTCCTTTCATTGAATGTTAAATTAAAGAACTCACATTTAGTGTCACTATTGTAAAGTTCAAACAAATCCCTTTCTACTGCTTGCTCAAAGGCATCTAATAGTGGATGTTGTTGAGGAATGAAGGTAGAAGGTTTCTTGAATGTAAAATAATTACTATCAGTATTAGTCCCTTCCTGTCCAAAAAACATCTTAAGAGCTATGTTCCTAGTGAATAGCTTAACATCTGCAATAATATCCGTAATATCACTGCAAACAGATGGAATAAATCCTAGTCCTCTGTTCAAAATTGACAACTCATCCTTATCTAGAATGTATTTAGAAATATTAACCACTAGACCATCATTTGCATTGGTATCACTGGAAAATTCAGTTAGGTTTTTGATTTCAGTACCTTCTTGCTGTGTAAAAAATTGTCCTCTGTATTCTTTCTTTTCATGGCTCTGCCCTGTGGGGACCAGGTTCTCCTCTCGAAAGGTCTGAACGGGAGAGGAAAAGAAGGCGGCCCATCTCCCAGGGCAAAAAGCTCATCTTCCGACTGTATAACAAACGGATCAAGGGTGATCTGCTTTTTACGCACATCTTGAATCTTGGAACATAAAACATTGGTCGCAACATCTGTAATGCCGTCAACTATACAATCGGCATGAATTTGTGCCTCCACGACTAAGGAATTGGGTCTAGGAGCCATTGTAGAGCCATATGCATCTGTTAGAAGAACATCTTTGTTGCCGATAGCACTGTCGGCCACAGATGACGTCATCACAAGTGGATTAGTTTTATCAGCTGATGATGGCTTACCCGTTTTGTTAGAGGAATTGACAAAATGATAATTTCTTGAAAAATTAGCATCTCTTGGCCACGAGAAAACCTGAGACTGATTGAAATCTTGAAAATCTCTTTCAAGTTTTCTTTTTTTGTCCTGAGTACATTTGATGTCCAACGAGGATAATCCAGCTGATAAAACTAATCCACTTGTGATGACGTCATCTTCGGCCGACAGTGCTATCGGCAACAAAGATGTTCTTCTAACAGATGCATATGGCTCTACAATGGCTCCTAGACCCAATTCCTTAGTTGTAGAGGCACAGATTCATGCCGATTGTATAGTTGACGGCATTACAGATGTTGCGACCAATGTTTTATGTTCCAAGAATCAAGATGTGCATAAAAAGCAGATCACCCTTGATCCGTTTGTTATACAGTCGGAAGATGAGCTTTTTGCCCTGGGAGATGGGCCGCCTTCTTTTCCTCTCCCGTTCAGACCTTTCGAGAGGAGAACCTGGTCCCCACAGGGCAGAGCCATGAAAAGAAAGAATACAGAGGACAATTTTTTACACAGCAAGAAGGTACTGAAATCAAAAACCTAACTGAATTTTCCAGTGATACCAATACAAATGATGGTCTAGTGGTTAATATTTCTAAATACATTCTAGATAAGGATGAGTTGTCAATTTTGAACAGAGGACTAGGATTTATTCCATCTGTTTGCGGTGATATTACGGATATTATTGCAGATGTTAAGCTATTCACTAGGAACATAGCTCTTAAGATGTTTTTTGGACAGGAAGGGACTAATACTGATAGTAATTATTTTACATTCAAGAAACCTTCTACCTTCATTCCTCAACAACATCCACTATTAGATGCCTTTGAGCAAGCAGTAGAAAGGGATTTGCTTGAACTTTACAATAGTGACACTAAATGTGAGTTCTTTAATTTAACATTCAATGAAAGGAAAGCTTTACATAGATTAAAAAACAATGAAATTATCGTAGTAAGGCAAGCTGATAAAGGTGGTGCAGTTGTCATTATGGACAGCCATCACTATAACAGTAAAATGGAGGATATGCTTAATGACAATGAGACCTATTTACCCTTGTCTAATTTTAAACTTAACAACTTGATCAAAAATGTTCATGCTAGTCTATATGACCTAATGTTAACAGAAATTATAGACAATGACCTTTATACATACTTGATGGTAGACAAACCATTGGTGCCCTCTTTTAGGGGCTTACCCAAAATTCACAAAAACGCAACAGATCCACCTTTGCGACCTATAGTATCCAGTCGTGGTTGGTTGACTGAACCTTCCTCTATTTATCTGGATAAGGCATTGAAACCCCTACTGTTTGAGGTCAAACATGTTTTAAGGGACACTAAGGATTTCCTTGAGAAACTAGCTAATCATGGTCATTCATCCTCCTTTTGTAGTAATGATTTATTGGTTACATTAGACGTGAAGTCTCTTTTTACCTCCATTCCAAACACTTCTGGCATGGATTTTGTTAGGGCTATGTTGGTGCAATACAAATTGTCTGAACGTATTATTCATAGATATATGTCACTGTTGGAGATTATTTTAGAGAACAATGTCCTTTGTTATAAAGATAACTATTTCTTACAAACTAAGGGGGTAGCAATGGGTACCCCCTGTGCCAATGCCTATGCTAATCTGGTGTTGGCACAGTGGGAGAACTCTTTTGTTTTAAATGAAGACTCAATTTTTGCTGACCGTCTCGTATTTTATAATCGATTTGTAGATGATGTGTTTTTGTTGTGGAGGGGAACTGTTGAACAACTCTTGAATTTTGTAGCATATCTTAACAACACTACTGATTTTCTTAGTTTTGAATGTATTTATTCCACTAATACCATTGACTTTTTGGATGTTAGAATACACAATACCAATCATGGTTTTGATACTGAACTTTATAGAAAGGAATGTTGGAGAAACAACCTGTTACACCGAGAGAGTATGCATCCTAAGCATATATACAACAACATCATTACTAATCAAGTGGTTAGGGTCTCCAAATTAACTTCCCAGACCACAGTTTATGATAAACATAAACAGGATCTAACTAAGAACTTTTTATCCAGGGGTTATAACGAAAGACAAGTATCTGAAGCTGTTTCTTTGGGTGATTCATATAGATTATCCGATGGAGCACCTTTGATTAATAGAACCTATGAACATTCTCAGCCCCCCAAAAGGAAGTTCAACAGTAATTGCAATCGAATTGTTATACCTTTCACCAATAGAAATAACAACATTTTAAATATATTCAGGAAACATTGGAGCATGCTAATGGCTGATGATAGGATTAGCTCTCTAGTTGACAGAAGACCTAGAGTGGCATATAAGAACATGCCATCATTAAACAGGTTGTTATGTTATGATAGATGTCATTTCGATACACCTCAGAGTCAGAAAACAGGTACTTCTCCATGTTACACATGCAATCAATGTAAATATGTTTCTACCACTGACACTTTTACGCATCCTGTAACTAATAAGAAATATTTATTCAAACACCATGCCACTTGCAAATCCTTGAATTTAGTATATGTAGCAACCTGCAAAGCTTGTATGAAGTTTTATGTGGGCATGACCACCAGGTCACTACGGGAGCGTATCAGAGAGCATGTTTATGCCATTAGCAAGAGCAATATTGCTAATGCACTTGCTAAACACACAGTAGAACTAAACAGCACACATAGTTTTAGTTTTCAGGTTTTAGAACTAGTCAACATAGGAAAAAGGTTGGGCAATTCAAAAAATAGAATAGAAGAAAGGGAGAGCAAGTGGATAATGAAATTACAAGCCCATAGATTTGGGCTCAATGAGAAGCTATCCATTAAACCGTTTCTAACATCTAGGTCTCTAAAGCATTAACACTAATCTACTTTTATCATGTTATATTGCTTTAATGGTTTTTAATGAATGTTGTGATGTCACTACATGTTTTTGTATAAAGGGAGGGGGGCTTTTATACTGCATTTATATCTGATGAAGCGTTGATGAACAATGTGAAAGCGCTTATACTACTGCAGTCCTTGTTTCTTGTTGTCTGTTTTTCCAATAAATGTGGATTATCGATTTTATTTGAAGACTTTTGGACTTTCATTCAGTCTGGCCTCATATGGTGCACTTCTTATTATTATTTCTACTTGATTTACTTCGATTTAATAAGAGTGCTTTATCTGGCGGTATTGTTTTCTTTGCTGATATTACTTTTATAGGCGCAAGATTGGACACCGTACAACTTTCAGCAAGGTTGACAGACCAAAGGATCTTGGACATTCAAAGACACATCCAACTGATTCTATTCAGCAACAAAATTCAGGCCAGATTTGCTCTGAAAGTACTGGGTCTTATGGCGGCTGCCATAACACTTCTTCCCCTCGCCCGCTTTTACATGCGGCTTCTACAATGGATGCTATTCACCCAATGGTCCTTTCAACAACTTCCCATGCGTCACGAGATCATAGTAACTCCAACTTGCAAAAGACATCTGACTTGATGGATATCGTCCCCTCAAATCCATCAAGGCAGACCTTTTGTTCCTCTTGCCACGGTTGCTACGGTTACATCAGACGCCTCCCTGATCGGGTGGGGGGGGCATTATCAGGGCAGAATGGTCCATGGCACTTGGCAACCTTTCGAGTACCATCTGCACATAAATGTTCTGGAGATGAGAGCAGTGCTTTTAACGTTGCAAGCCCTCAACGACTCTCTTCCCCTGGGAACTATTGCAGTCCAAACGGACAATATGTCCGTAGTGTGGTATATAAACAAACAGGGCAGAACCAAGTCCTATCCACTGTGTCGAGAGGCTCTCAGACTTTGGCACTGGGCAATCTCCTCTCACCGGTTTCTGATAGCAATGCACATCCCCAGAAAATCCAACATCATAGCGGACAGATTGAGCAGAGCTATTCTCATGCCTCACGAGTGGTCTCTCAAACAGTCAGTGACGGAAGAGATTTTTCAGAAGTGGGGTCTTCCTTGCTGCGGCCTTTTCGCTACACCTCAAATCAGCAAATGCCCAGACTTCTTCTCTCTCTTCCCCCTTCCAGGCCATCCCCCCAGAGACGCTCTAACCCAAGATTGGCCCCGGGGACTTCTTTATGCTGTTCCACCCTTTCCGCTGATACCTCAGCTAATTCAGAAAGCAACCGCCTTGAGAGCCAAGTTGATTCTCATTGCCCCTTATTGGCCTCGACAGATATGGTTTCCGTTCCTACATCATTACCTCTTGGTACAGCCATGGCATCTGGACCCAGTTCCAGATCTTCTGATCCACCAGTCGGGTCAACTGCACCAATCCATACCCTCTCTCAACCTCACTGCTCGGTTGCTCCACTTCCATCCTTAGCCAGGCTTCCTATGATTTCTGATCCTGTATGGGATATCATAGTAGCTTCCCTAAAATCTTCTACCAGAAGGATTTACACTAGTAAATGGCAACGTTTCTCTTTCTGGGCAAAAGCTAGGAACATAGACCCCTATACTGCTCCAATTCATTCGGTATTGGACTTCCTAGCTGACATTTTTCATTCAGGATCCTCTTCTTCCACAGTGAAAGTTCAACTGGCAGCCATTTCAAATTTTCATATAGGCTTTTTGGACCACAACATTATGTCACATAAACTTTGCAAGGCATTCCTTCGAGGTATCTTTTTATTGAAACCTCCGATTAGAGACCCCACCACAGTGGGATCTAAATTTAATTTTAACATCCTTGATTCTTCCCCCGTTCGAACCTGCAGCTGCCTGTTCTTTGAAATTGCTTTCTTGGAAGATACTTTTTCTAGTTGCTATTACATCTGCCAGAAGAGTATCTGAGCTTCATGCTCTCTGTGTTCGCCCTCCCTATCTAATATTCCACAAAGACAGGGTATCCCTAAGAACTAATCCATCTTTCTTACCAAAGGTGGCATCACAAATTAACCTAAATCAATCCATTGATCTTCCAGTATTTTTTCCGAACTATTCTGATAGAGCTGAACAAAAGTTATATCTCGATGTTCACCGCCAGCTCAGATATTATCTGGATAAGACAAAAATTTTTAGGAAATCTGATCAACTATTTCTATCCTATGCAGAGAACAGGAAAGGCCTTCCAGTTTCTAACGTAACTTTATCTAGGTGGCTGTCTTCTGTGATCACTTACATTTATCAGCTCAGAGGCAAAGAGTTGGTTTCTAACCCAAAAGCCCATTCTACCAGAGCTCTAGCTACATCTACAGCTTTTCAAGCTAGACTTCCAATAGACACTATTTGTGCAGCAGCCACATGTGCCTCTCCTCATACCTTTGTTTCACATTACAAATTAGATTTGGTCTCCAGAGACAGAGCAAATTTTGGTTCCACCGTTCTCAAGAGTCTGTTCCATTGAGCCACCCAGGATAGAGGTGCTAGGGACGCGGTCCCATCCAGCAAGAATGAAGGCAAGATTGACAACTTAACATTTAGAAGTTATGTACCTACCATAACGTTCCATGTTAGTTGTCTTCTCTCGCCTTCTTTCTTGCGTCCCACCCTCCATCCCCCTAGCCTGGTCAGACCGGGAAGATTATACATCTTCTATTAAGAGGTTATTACCTTTTTTCTAGCTGTTCAACTACTAGCGTCACTAGATCATGTTGATCCTTTCTAGAGGGTTATGATGTTATTTAGTATCCTTATTTTCTTCCTCCTCTTAAGTTGGAAGAAAATACTGCTATTTCTTTAGCTACCAAACGAGATCTGAGTAATCTCCGCCTTGCATCATGGGATATAGGGTTGCCTCGAGCTGGTAAAATTAGCTCTCGAGCTTAGCAAGTGCCGAGTCGGAGCCGAGGATCGGCTCCGAACCCATCCAGTAAGAAAGAAGGCGAGAGAAGACAACTAACATGGAACGTTATGGTAGGTACATAACTTCTAATTTACTTTGTCTTATATCTAAGAAATGTTTTTTTTCTTTCATGCAGGGTTGCTTGGTTTTTTTTTTCCTTGTTACAAACTACAAGCTGAGATAATTTAATCATTTTGAATATAAGCATTAGAGAACAGCTTCCTTACAGATTGCATATGTACAAGGTATCAAAGTAAGGCATTTACTTATTATGTACCATTTACTCATAAAAAATGGTTATACTGTCATTTCTGGGTTATGTGTTTGTAATTCATTTACTTATCTACATACCTGTGTATAAACTGCCATTATATCTTGAATGTGTATTTATCAATTATATATTTTTAATGCTTTCTGTCTAAAATGTTAAATGAGATATTTCTTAAAAATATTTTATAGAAAAAGAAGTTATGTCATACCATAACGTTCCATCTGTATTGTTGATCCTCATTCAGTCATTACATATAGGTATCAGTTCCGACCTCGGAACCGAGCCGGCCATTTTCCAAGCTCGCTTCAGCTTCAAACTCTCGAGCTAAACTCTTACCCACAACCCCCCTCTCCCTGTTACCTCAGATTGAGTTTGCAAGTCAAAGAAGGTCGAGGCTACCTCTGGTCAAATAACCTAAGAGAGCCGGATGGTGAGATCCACTAGAAACCACAGGAGGGGGAAGGAGGGAGGGTCGTAATGACTGAACGAGGATAAACAATACAGATGGAACGTTATGGTAAGACATAACTTCTTTATCTGATATTGTTAATCTTCGTTCATTCCTTATGTATGGGACAGAGTCCCCAGCTACCTCTATTCCTGGGAGGCTCTCATGGAAGGACATTCCTGAGCACCATAGAACCGAAAGATGCTATTCCCCTACAGGCCAAATCCAATTTGTAATGATTTATGAAGGTATGAGGCGTAGCCCAAGTTGCAGCTGCACAGATGTCATGTAAAGAAGCTCTGGCGTGGAAGGCAGCAGAAGTTGCCACCGACCTTGTTAAATGGCTTTCATGGCAGTAGGCAGTGAGATATTGCATTGTGTATAGATGAAGGTCACACAGTCCTTCAACCATCTAGCTAATGTGACCTTAGCAACAACAGATCCTAATCTAGGCCCAGAAAAGGACAAAAACAACTGGTCAGATTTATGAAAGGACCTAGTCCTGTTTAAGTAAAAATGGATTTGCCTGTGGATATCTAGGGTATGTAGGCAATACTCTCCTCTGTTTGAATGATTGGGAAAGAAAACTGGTAATTCAATGGTTTGATTAATGGACATTTCCGAGATTACTTTTGGCAAAAATGATAGATTAGTTCTCACAGACACTCTATCTCTATGAAAAATCAAGTATGGACTCTTGATACATAAAGCTTGAAGCTCAGAAATACGTCTGGCAGAAGTAATGGCGACCAAAAGCAAGGTTTTCCATGACAAATGCTTGAGGTCACAAGAAGAAGCTGGTTCGAAAGGTGACATTGTTAGAGCTTGTAGAACTAATGATAAATCCCATGGTTGAATAGGTTCTCTAAACGGTGGCTTCAGATGATTCAGACCTTTTATGAAGGTCTTGCATAATTTGTGGGACATAAGAGAGGAATCTTGGACACCCTCATGAAAATTAGAAATTGCAGCCAAATGAACTCTAATGGTAGAGGCCGATAGATCTGATTGGAAAAGGTCGGCCAGATAGTCTAGTATTATCAACACTGGTGCTGAGAATGGATCTACTTGTTTAACTTTCAGCCAACATCTTTTCCACTTGCTCAGATAAGTAATTCTAGTGGAAGACTTATGAGATGCAATGAGAATGTCACGTACTGGTAGAGAAAGATCATTCTGCCTGGCAATCAAGGGAATTAGAGTAGCCAAGCCATGATCTTCAGGCTGTTCAAGTTGGGATGAATCAGGTTTTGTGGATGCGAGATCAACTCCGGGATTGGATGGAGAATCCATGCTTGATCTAATAGGTGAGGCCGAAGAAAGGGGAACCAAATCTGTCGAGGCCAATATGGTGCTATGAGGATCACCTTGCTCTTCAACTGATGGGCTTTCTTCAGAAATTGGGGAATGAGGGGAAAGGGTGGGAATGCATAAAGAAGACCTGAGGGCCAATCTTGGACTAGAGCGTACCTGGGTGACTGTCCCAGAGGGGGAATCAGGGTGAAGTATTTGCTGCATTTGTAGTTGGTCGGGGATGCAAAGAGGTCCCAGAGGTGGAAGATCTCTGCTGCTATCAAGGGATTCGGGGACCACTTGTGAGGTTGAAGAATGCACCTGCTGAGTCTGTCTGCTATCACGTTGGAACTCCCGGAAATGTGCGTTGCTAGAAGAAAACGGTTTTTAGCCATCGCCCATTGTCATATCCTCATGGCCTCTCGACAAAGGGGGTAAGATTTGGTTCCAACTTGCTTGTTGATGTACCAGCCCACTGACATGTTGTCTGATTGAATTGCAATTGTCCCAGATGGCAGCAGGGGATGGAATGCTTGCAACGCCAGAAGCACCGACCTCAGCTCTAGAACATTTATATGCAGATGGGCCTCCAGTTTGGACCAAGTGCCTTGGACTGTCTGTCCCTGACATAGCCCCCCCCACCCCATCAGGGAGGTGTCCGTGGTCACTGTGGCCTTGGGCTGTTGGGGGGAGAAGGGGCAAGACCATTGAGACAGATTGTGTGTCATCTACCAATTTAAATCCTGTTTGCACCTGTGGGTTACTCGAATCATGGCTGAAAGAGGATGCTGAAAGGGATACCATTGGGTGAGCAGTAGCCATTGTAGAAGCCTCATGTGAAACCTGGTCAGGGGGACAATGGTGATGGAGGCTGCCATGGAACCCAACAGCTGTAGAACCGAGTGAGTCGTGGATTTCTCCCTTGAAAGGATTGGAATCAGTTGTTGCTTTATCCTTAAAATTCTGTGCTCTGGAACAGCAGCTCTGCAGTTCTTTGTGTCCAAGATAACCCCTATGAATTCTGTCAACTGAGATGGGCTGAGATTGGATTTTTGCCAGTTTAGGTTATACCTAGCCTTTGTGCAGCGAGGAGAGAGTATGCCAGGGCTTCTTCCAGTAGATGTCTGGTGGGGGCAGAAATGAGCCAGTCTAGGTATGGAAACACCTGGAATCCTTGAAGTCACACGTGAGCTGTGACAACTGCCATGCACTTTGTGAACACTCTGGGGGCTGCAAATCCAAAAGGCAGTACTCTGAATTGGTAGTGACTGGCTCCCACATGGAAGTGCAGAAATCTTCTTGATGGCTTGTCCACTTTTATGTGGTAGTATGGATCTTGAAGATCTATTGAGCACATCCAATTGTCTTTTTCCAAAAGTGGGAGGATAGACTGTATTGTGACCATCTGTAATTTTTGTAGTCTCACAAACTTGTTCAATACACTGAGATCCAAAATTGGTCTCCAGTCCCCGGTTTTCTTTGGCACCAAAAATAGTTTCGAGTAGAATCCGGATCCTACCTGGTCTGCAGGGACTATTTGGATTACTCTCTTTCTTAGCAGCTTTTCTATCTCTAGTGCTGCTTCTTCCCTTTGACTGGGTGGAACGTCGGGAAGATTTTTTGAAGGGACGGGACAAAGATCGAACGGGATATGATAACCTCTGGTTATAATCCTTTGTACCCAAGAATCAGTGGTGATGGTTAGCCAGGCAGAAGGGTACAAGGAGAAACGTCCCCCAACTACCTCCAGAGGAAAGGAATTGGGCCACTCTTCAGGAGCGCTGGTAGGACTGGCCAGGGAAGGAATCCCTGGAACCCTGGTTACATGTACCCCCTCTGCCCCAAAAGGAGCATCTTCCCTGTGAGTTTCCCCCTCTGCCTCTAGGGGAGAACTTGGCCTGTGTGTCACGGAAAGGACCCTGAGATTTCTTGAACCATATCTTCCCACTGTTTTGATTTTGGGAGAAAGCATGTTGAGGGGAAGAATAATGGACAGCTATGGCAGAAAGGGTCTTACTGTCCTGTTCACATCTGGTCAGTGTGCTTTTAACTTTGGGTCCAAACAATGAGGTGGCCTCAATGGGAGTGTTAAGAAAGGAAGCCTAAAAGGGTTCCGCGAAATTGCACAAGCGCATCCAGGCATGTAGTCTCAAGACCACCACTGAACCTGCTGCTCTAGCTGCTCCTTCTGATGCATGAGATATCAGTCACATAGAGGAGTTAGATATTGACTCAATGGTGGCCAGCTGAGAAGCTACTTTGTCACGGACCTCATCAGACATGGCATCAGCCAAGGTTTCAGAGAGCTCAGAAATCAGATCCCATTGAAGCCTGGTAAAGTTGTGCCACATAATTCAGGGACCTGATAGTAAAGGTCACTGATGAAAGGTGCACTTCCCTATCCTGTCCAGAGCCGGGACTCTTTGTTAGGTGGATGGACAGTTTGGCTTTCTTCTTCTGCCAGATCCTTTTTTGTTGTGGCCACCAACACCAAAGCATCCACAGGAAGACCTCTTGAACAATGGGGATCCATGGCAGGAGGGGACAAAATATTATTTGGCCTCTGCGGAATAGCTTTGATGGTGTCAGGAGCCTTCCAAGCACACTGCACGATAAGCCAGACAAGTTCATCGGCAGGTGGAGTAACCCAGGAGGTAGGGGGCTGGGCGCAAAAGGCCTGCAGGAACATATTCCTCAGAGGTCAGATTAGAGGACTGCCAATCACCTCTCTGTTTCAGGATTTTGAGGATATCACCAAAGGATACCTCAGAGGGTGACTGAAGGGATTCTTCCCCCTCATCAAAATCTGTGTCTTCAGTGAGGGACTCCTCTGTAGAGTCCATATGCTTCCTCTTACATTAACTTTTCCGATGGACTTCCTCAGTGGGAGAAGCTGGGGAAGACAGCAGAAAAGGGGTTTCCTGTGAGAATATGTCCTGAGGCCCTTGCACCCAGTCTCCGCTCGGTGCAACTTGTGAAATCAGTGTATCAGAGGAGGGCAGAGGGATAGACAGTCCAGTATCACCAGCAGCAGCAAAAGCCTTCTCCATCAGTTGGAAGGCTGGTCCACCTGAAGAGGAGTGAATGTCTAGGACAGGGGTCACCCCTCCCCTAAGTGGCTCAGCCTGCCGACCCGGAGTCCCTGGATGGCTGTGGAGCAGCAAACTATGAGTGTCACAACTGACATCCTGGGTCATAACAAAACTATCCTGCCACAAAGGCAACTGCGGTTCCTTAGTGAGATCCATAAAGGGACCTGCAGAAGGGGAAGACTGTACTATATCCATGGACTTCAAAGGCAATGAAGGAGGAGAAAAAGAAGGGGTCTTTGGAGATGGGCGATTACCTCCCAAGGAAGGATAGTTCCTGGGGGGTGGGATACCTCTGGCCAAGAGCACCTGATCCACAAGACACAACACATCGTGTTTGGAAAGGCTTCTAGTGGACCTCACAGAAACTGAGGGGCAAACAGGTCTGTCCACAGAAGAGGCAAATTTGGTGCCCATCTCACCTGTCCGCACCGAGAACAACAGTGCAGAGAGAGACTGGACTACGGGTGTCTGCACCAAAGAAGTCAACAGTGCCAAGTTCATGGTCTGCACCGACACAGGGATCTGTGCCGAAGTGGTTGTTGGTGCTGAAACTGGAACTGACAAAACTGGAGTCAACAGTAAAGGCATCGGTTCCGAGTAAGTTGTCGGAGCCGACGTGATCAAGGTCTGCGCCGACTGAACAGTCAGTGCCGATACGATGGTAATAGTCTGAACTGAGGAGACTCTCGGTGCCGATATAGTGAAGGCTGCAGGAGAAGATGGAGCTGAGATCACTAAATGAGCTGAAGGCCTCGGTGCCGAAGGTCTAGGCACTGAAAGCATTGGGGCTGACTGAGTGAGCTCCAGAGCCGAAACTTTAGCCTTTTTAGGTTTTGGTTGGTGGGAGTCCCCAGCCGGGGATGAAGGCAAAGATTTAGCCTTGGTAGGAACAGCCAAGATTTTCTTATGGGCCCTAGGAGGGGTTGAGACCTCTGATCTAGAAATAGAATCTGAAAAGGGAGATTTAAGAAGTCCCTTCAGCAACAGCTTGTTTTTCCTTTCCAACAAAGTCCTATTTGAAAAGTTTTCACAAATAGTACAGGGCGGGTCAATAGATAAGTGGGACACCCCCAAACAATAAACACACAAAGAGTGTGCATCAGAAGTAGGTAGTTTGTGTCCACAATCAGAACACCGTTTAAACCCTGGACTACCTTTCTTATCTGCCATTATAGCAAGTTAGATAGCAGAAAAAGGTACCGGCAATGGTACAAAAGAATACCCGAAGGTATGAGAAAAAGGGAAAGATTACCAATGATGGTAAGGGGAGAATACCTCACGGTAAAAAGGAAAGAAAGAGAAGAAAAACCTGAAGAAAATATGGTCACTTGATGCAATAGGGTAAGAGACGATGAATTAGAAACTTTTCTGACAGAAAAGTAATATAAATGACTAATAAACAACAAATAACTGCACTTAGCTCAAGAGAAGCAGCTTGACACGACCGAATGGCAACGCAGCAAATGAAATCTGAGGTAACAGGGAGAGGGGGATTGTGGGTAAGAGTTTAGCTCGAATGTTTGAAGCTGATGCGAGCTTGGAAAATGGCCGGCTCAGTTCCAAGGTCGGAATGGATACCCATGCGTAAGGAATGAATGAGGATTAACAATATCAGATCTTTTAGTTACATTTAAAATGCTCAAGGTTTAAAGGAAAAAAAGGATATCGCTTTTAAGTAAATTATTTAAGCCAAAAAAAATACTAAGGACTGCAAAATTAACACTTTTCCATTGTGTGCCGATTATATTTCTATTATTTATCATTCTTTTGAAGGAAAGCAGGACAATGCTAAGATTTTGGGCCTGATTCCAAAAGACCCGATCTCAGTGTAAGTGACAACTTAAACTGAGAGCAGATGTTTTGGAATCTAGCCTCTGGTGTAAGCCCTTTTAGAGATAAGCCCTACAGTGAAGTAAGTCACTTGCAATGAAAGCAAGTCTTTTACAGTCAGGCAAGCTGACACCAAGAGTAACTCTTCTGGAATCTGGCCTTTTAAGTTCTTGAGCAATATTTGTATAATTGTACATTGATTTAATGAGGCACCTATGTAAGTTTTACCTAGGTAACTTTGAATGTATGTTTTGTTTCTGAAAGACAAACCGCATTATGTTAAGCACTGTAAAATGATTGATGTTAGTTTTTCACTTCTCATTTATTTAAGAAGCTGTTAGTGTAATTACAGCAAAGCTGCTATTTTTGTTTAGCAAAAGGGTAATGATTGTAGGCTGTATATGAACATTTATATGTTACTGTGTGTTTGCATGTTCCAGTGCTACATATAACTTGTAAATATATTTAATGTTATCTGCACCATAAATGTTTAATGTTTCCTCCTCTCAGACAAATATATGGTGTTTTTTGTGATTCTACCAATGTTACGATGTATTGTTACAGTGACCTTTGCAGAAGAAGATAATTTATATGTAAGCATACTTAATATAATAACATATTCTTTGTCAGAGGTAACTATAGCAGAAAATTACTTCCCAAACCTCCCCTTATTTCAGCATATGGAAGAATTCCTACTTGCTGTTAACTTCTATAATCAAAGAAGCATCTTTGGCACTTTTTGTTGTCACTGCATTGGAGAGAAATGTGCACTTAAAATGTTTCTTTTTTTAGAATCTGTCATATAGGCCTGGATTCAAAAAGAGGCCCAGATGCGAGCAGTTGGGCTTCAAGGGCCTTTTAGCATGATTGTGGAAAACAGAGATTCAGCTGTATGTTATATATAAAGAGTAAACACATAATTATTGACTTAATCACATGCCAAATTGTTTGGTAATTCCTGCAAGTGACATCAAGCCAATATATGCTACTCTTATGGTAATTACCTCCTGCAGCCCACGCATTGCAGTGGCATTGGCACAGACAGCCCCTCAATCACTCCCCCATATACATGCACACATTCAATCACACATACATGCACCAGCATATCTCTTACCTATCCCTGAGTAAACAGAATACCCCTGATGTTGCCTATTTTTTCCCATTCCCCAAAAATCATGAATGATTACAGTTTGTCAGTAATGCCAGACATTACTGTTTAATGCAGTCTATTGTTCAGAAAATGCATCTTCATGCAAGACATGTTCTATGAAATTTTAAGTGGATTAGAGTAATATTATTTTAGTTTTGTCTCATATTCCACTGTCTTTGTCCAGAAGTTGTCTTACTGAAACTGTATTTTTTATTAAAATATGTCATCCCATACATACAAGGAGCTGCTTAAATTGTTCTTAGGCTGACAGTTGCATGTAACAATTCTGTTACTTCTTCCTTAACCTGTATTTACTTGATGTAAAGACTGCAGTGGGGTGCATTGTTGCTGTTTGTAATCATGCAGGTATACATTTTTTTAAAGCAAGTGAGCAGTATTATATTGCATCACATAACTAGTTCTGCTTGTTTGTTTCCCACTTCCTTGACCTGGGGTAACTGGCGTTTCTTACTTTTGTTTAAAATCTGTGTTATTTTAGATTACACCTAGGAAGCAGAGCTGGTAGGTCAGTCCCCACTTTGGCTTAGAAGAGAGACATCTGGTTCACATACCAGTCAGCAGCCTCTGTAGCCTCATTGACCTGTCATGTCATGAGGTAGTTTCAAAATTATGTATGTAATGATGTCATTCATGAGAATCAGAGAATCCGTTTCTTCCTCAGATAGGGTTGCCACCTGTCAGGAATTTTTCCTTGCAGTCAGGAAATCAAGGCCTTTGACAGGAAATCTGGAAATCAGTGTCTCTTGTCAGGAAATCCAGTTATGAAAAGTACTTAAAAGTATTTTGAATCATCCTAAGAACTAACACATTCCTGAGGAATATTTCCTAAACGCGTTTACTGTTTCACTTGTATTTACCATCTGCCTTCAAATTATGTGTGAAAACAATCATTGCTGTTGCTTATGCAAGTGTGTGAGTGTGTGAGTGTGTGTGTGTGTGTGTGTGTGTGTGTGTGTGTGTGTGTGTGTGTGTGTGTGTGTGTGTGTGTGTGTGTGTGTGTGTGTGTGTGTGTGCATGTGTGTGCTTGCATGTGTGTGTGTGTGTGTGTGTGTGTGTGTGTGTGTGTTTGCGTTTGAGGGGAGGTTATATAAGAGCAACAAGGTGGCCATAATTTCTTCCACTTTCCATCATGGTCAAGCATCAACACTGCACACAATAAGTGGCTGTTTTTGCTGGTTTGGACAAGATGTATACATTGTCATTATAGTGGCCCAGTGAATAGTGTTGTTTAGTACAAAACTGTCCCAGATCAGAGGCTGGCACAGAGATCACTATAGTTTGTGTGGCAGCAGGGGATACTGTAGTCATTGTTTCTTTAATTTTGCTCAAAACAAACTTCAGAGGTGTGCACAGAAGGTCACTGTTAATTGTGTGTTAGCAGGGGATAGTGTAGTCATTATTTCTTTGACTTTCCTCAAATCATACTTCAGACATATGCACAGAAGGTCACTATAGCTTATCCTAGGAGTAATGTACTATGTAGGAGCAACATGTTAGAATAAATTATTGAATGTTTTATTTTTCTAATTCCTTTATAATTTAATTCAGATTTATATATAGATGGTAATCATTTGGCTTAGCAACATGCTGCCTAGTGAAAGCCTTTAGCTGTCAACAGTAGTGTGTGGAAACCTGTACTCATATAGGAAGGTAGTGAGGGCTTTTGTGGTGAAATGACTCACATATTCCCATGCCCAGGGACAATTTTCCATGCATCCATCCATCTTCAACCCCTTTTTCCCATTTTTGCACATGGAATTGGGGTGCCACCTCAACAGTAACAATCATCTCGAGCCAAGGTTTACACCACTGGGTACAGATGCCCTCATTTATGAGATGTCATTGAGTTCATAAAACACCCTTATGGTTGCCTGAAATGATGGCTCCCTATAAAGATTTCACACGCTGACGTCAGTGCACTTCCCAGTTCAGATAATGAATGTGCCATACCGCGTTGTGGGTGGCTTGCTGGCTTGAGACAAAAAACACAGAAAAAAGAAGCATAAAGTAGTGCCACCTTTAAAGTATATAAAGCCTCTGAAAAGAGTTTAATAGCCTTGTGGGGCTAACTTGGTCAACAAAGGATGGATTTATAATAGAGGTATACATGCAGGTTTGGTAACTGGCATTGTCCATTAATCTCCGGTTAAAGACGCGTCATTTGCTTTACACATCTAGTGTTTTATTGCACAGGCTAAGCTGGGTGATTCAATTGAATCTTGAGTGGCAGTGGCATCAGTAAGGTCTGCAGGGACTGGTTTGGGTTTAAGAGCTGCTGATAAGATATATGTTCATCTCTGAGAAGAATGCTTATACTTTAGTGCCTTGTCATCATGTTAATTGGATGGATATTAAAGCTCATAATTAAATTGACAAAATGGTTTATATCTGCAGTAAAAAATAATGATATGTAACCCTTGAGGTGTACTTAGCTACATAGATAATGTATGCTAAACAATACAATTGCAGTAAGCAACAGTTATAATCCAAAATCTAAACTCACTTCAAGTAGTTAAGTGTGCATTCTGACCAGCTCTGCTTTGAAATAATTATTTTCAGTTTTAGTAGTATGATAGCTGTTTACAGAAATGTATTCTATCAGAAGGATGAATGTGTTTTAAAAAATATTTGGCACATTTATAGTTTTTGAGCTGACAGATCATTTGCAGTATTTTCCCAAACATGTATTTTATTAGTAAATTTCTATTTTCCTGGCTTTCTGCCTGGTATACTAGCCAGAGCTCTGTCTTTGACTAACTTTAGTTTCCTAACATTATCAAATAAGAAACTGCATTGTGCTTTGCTCACTAACATTAGCATTTACTTGAAAACACAATAAATCTCCTTTTAACAAGTGCTTTTGGTAACAAAAATGTGTTTTGACAAATTCAAAAGTAGTTTTGCACATAGTTAACTTTAATCTGTGCCTAGTGTTTACTTTGTGATTAAAAGCTACGTTATGCCTTTTTCTCCTTTTAAATAATTCCTGTTGCTTCTACTTTCTTGGGATAAACATTCTGCTTTTAAATTACTTTTAAAGATAAAGTTGAAACATGTCTTTTAATAGCACATTTTTTTTAGTGTTTATGTATTTCTGTACTGTGTTATATCTGAATAGTGTACACTTAAAACGTATGCTTTCTGACGTGAGCTGATTATATTGTGAAAGGGATTCATCAGAACAGATTATTGTATAAAATTACAGCTTGCTAATAACAATGCTCTTATGCTGTTTCTGGCTTAGAGCTCTGATCCAGATCATTCACTGTTTATTGTGCTGCAACTTCTTTTAATAGAAATTCTCTTCTCTGTGGCTGATTGTTTTTCAAGTGCTAAAACATTAAGATACAACAGTGACCTTTTTCCTTATTTTTAGTAATCCTAGTTTATGTTCTTTAAAGCATATGCTTAAGGTTTACCAGTTAGCTACCTAGCAGGTTTTAAATATAATGATTCACAGTGAAAGTGAAGATAATGAAGTTATCTCTTATTTGCTTATTTATTTCTTTCAGTTTTACTGTGAAGGTGACTCCATAAATTGATATGGATAGAGAACTAATTTATTTTTAGTAAACTGTGCTTATGTGTATTATGTGCAAATAACCTAAGGCTATTCTTATGTGCCTTCATAATGAATATATGCATACATATATACGTGTGTGTGTGTGTGTGTGTGTGTGTGTGTGTGTGTGTGTGTGTGTGTGTATATGTGTGTGTGTGTGTATATATATATATATATATATATATATATATATATATATCTATGGATCTACTTCAGTAGATCGAGTCAGCACAACACCGAAGACCAGAATACCGAGACTGAAACATTGAAAGCATATGTAACCGAAAACATAAATAACTGAAACACAATTATTCCAATTCAGCCATTTAACAGAACTTAACATAATTTTGCTGTCGTACTGTACCATGTAACATATGTAATATGTCAGATTGTAGGTTTGTCAGGGGTCACAAATCAAACAAATAAACTTTGGTTACATTGACATGTTTAACTTTTCTAAAATTACTCATAGTATATAAGTTGGTATCACTTTAAGTTGTACTACGTACTGTAAAGTTGATTCAAAGAAAAGTTGGCTGATGTGACATACGGTGTTCCGGGTAATATTGGAAATGTGTATGGAACCATTTAGTCACAAAAAGGAAAGGAGATGTTAATTGTAGAAGGTTATCTCTGTCATCTGGAGAAGTATTGTAAGTCTAAAAAGTATTGGGCTTGTAAATACAAATGTAGGGACAAATGCAGAGGGGGAGCGATAACTGTGTGTGTTACTGACAGTGAGGAGTTATGCAAGTTGGTTGCACACAACCATGCGGGAAACTCAAGTGAAATAGAGAAGTACTCTGTTTGTAGTGATCTAAAACAAAGGGCCGAACTATCAAGGGATACACCCTGTTTAATCTTAGATGATGTTTTGGCTTCCACTTCGATAGATTTAGTGGCAAGCATGCCTAGTAGAAAATGTTTATTACAACAGATCACCAGAGTAAGGAAGAAGCAATTTTCAGCAATACTGGATGATAGTTTAACGTTAGAAACCTTAGATGTTACACTGTTTCCACTGAAGGACGGAGTCTTTTTACAGAGAAAAGCTATTGATGTTGTCAGTAATACTGTGGTTATAGTATTTACCACCATTAATAATTTGTATGACATGTCTAGAACAACAATCTGACTTATGGATGGAACCTACTTTAGTAAGGAGACTGTAATTAGACAACTGTACAGCATCCATGGATTAGTTAAGTACGGAGCGTACAGTAAATCTGTACCATTGATGTTTTTACTAATGTCAAAAAAGTATTTGAAATCCTACAACATGATGTGGAATTGTTTGTTTGAATTAATGTCTACAGAAGGATTTGAAATGAATGTCAGATATGTTTTGTGTGATTTTGAAATTGCCGTGTTGAAAAGCGTGCAAGTCAACATCAATGGGGCTGTGTCCAAGGGCTGTTTCTTTCACTATGGAAGGAATATTTGACATAAACTGCAGTCTCTCAGTTTAGCTAGCTTGTATAATAATTCCCATATATTTCAAGTTTTGGTGACGTGTTTGGCAGCATTAGCGTTTCTGCCAGAGAGTGAGGTCTTGCCTGCTTTTCACTTGCTACATGCAGAGTTTCCTCCTAAGAGATCTGAGTTGATCAGGTACTTTTCAGACTGGTATTTGTTGGGAAAGCAAAGAAAATTCAATACTAGAAATAATGTTGTTTCAAGATTTCCACCTTTATTTCCCATACCATTTTGGAATGTGTGGGAATTAAATACTTTATTTTTACCACATACTCAAAATACGGTAGAGACATAGCATAGGCAACTGAGATGCCTTTTGGGCAGTCGAGCTACTGATTTATCAGTAATGATGGTTACTTTAGCTAGGGAGCAAAACAGGATTGATGAATTGAGGATTCGAATGTCAACTGGTTGTCCACCATCACCTCAGAAACAGCAATTACTGCAAAGACAAAGACAGTTTGAGTTTTTGTTAGAACATAAGGACGACTATTCTGTATTGGAGTTCCTTAAAGCTATCTCTGTACTACTAAATATATGAAGTTGGTATATTACATCCATGTGATACGGTATCATTATTTTCAACACTGTCCCATTGCAGTTGGGAGTATTTGGGCACTGTTATGTTGGAATTGTTTTGTGGAAAATGTGTGTTCACTAGACAGCACAGTATTGTTATTTAGCACGGAGTTGTTATTTCACACGCAGATGTGTGGACTTTAACCGGATTACGGTTGTATTCTACACATACTTATTCATTTATGTCACTGGCTGGAAGTGATGCGTCACGTCACGTCACATCACATCAGTTGTTTATTTTCGGTGTTTTGTGATTCGATTTAATCAAGTTTCAGTCTTTCAGTTTCTATATTGTGAGGTTCATGCTTGTGAACTTTCGGTTTAACACTGTTTTGGTGTTTCAGTCTCGGTATTCTGGTCTTCGGTATTGTGCTGACTCGATCTACTGAAGTAGATCTCTCTCTCTCTCTCTCTCTCTCTCTCTATATATATATATATATATATATATATATTTTTTTTTTTTGTTTTAATGACCTTGAGAAAAAAAAAGGCAAGAAGTGGTTCTTCCCACACATCTCCTTCTTAGGTAAAATTATAATTTGTGCACTAAACAAAATTTAAAACATTGCTGCTCGATTTCCAAGTCCTTTTCATTAAAAAACACTAAGGTGTGTTGAAGTGTTGCCAAGAAAATACACTAATTTTCTGCTGTTTTTGTATAAATTACAACTTATATTTGTGACTCATTTCCAGGTGAATATAAATGAATTGTTAAGTTCTCTTTTATTAAAAAAATGCTAGGAAAGCCTTACCCAGATCAGAACCACCAAATATGAAACAAAAGATTTTCAAACGACAAAGCAAGTAATATATCCTTTAATAAAAGCACAAAACCTCTCTAGCGCCTCGGCATTAAGCCTTCCAGGAGATAACAATAGTAAAAAGAACACCTCTTATAAAGAAGCATCAATTAAGAAAAATAAAGCAATTGAACAAATAAAAGAATTAAACAATATAATATAATTAATTTTCTACAATAAATATTTCCAATTGCATCCCTGGTTAAGTCCACCACATGTCAGAGTATTATACTTTAGAATAAAAACAGCTTCTTTAAACAATAACTTATTTTTCAAACAAGTTACATTTGTTGCTTTAATTTGTTCAAGAATGCAACCTCTTAATTCTGAATAAACTCCCCCATGTACAGATTTAAAATGGGAAGCAATGGGACTTTCTTTCTTGTTATTTTTAATGTCACAAATGTGTTCCTGCAATCTAACCTTAAATGACCTTTTACTCTCACCTATATAAAAAAGATTGCAGGGACACTTTAGTGCATAAATTATATCCATAGTATTACAAGTAAACTCTGCTAACGGTCTAAAATTTGAACCATTAATTTTATCAAAAAACCTAATAACATAAGAACAGACTGAACAACTTCCACATGTCCAAGTACCCAATCTGCTGACCTAATTTCCTACATTTACATCAGGTAAGGAAAAAGTTGCATGTACTAACATGTCTTTCAAATTACGGCCCCTCTTAAAAGAAATTAAGGGAGCATGCCATACATTTTTAAGTTTATATATTCCCTCCACAAGGAAAGGCCAATAATACTTTATACTGGCTATAATTTCATCTGATAATATATTATAGGAAGTAACAAAGTAAATTTTCCTACCTCCTTCATTCTTTATCCTCTGTAGTGTATTATTATTATTATGTCCCCCAATATTTATTTTCTCTTTTTCTGCAAAACATAACTTCTCTAGAGCCTTTTTAATAACTCCCAAGGCATATCCCCTATTTTTAAACATTTGACAGGAGTTACAAATTTCTCTTTCTAAAATATCAGATTGACTACATAACCTACTGACTCTTAATAACTCTCCATAAGGTAGGGAGTCTAGAATATGAACTGGATGGCAACTACGTCCATCCAAAAAATGGCTGTCATCACCAAATTTTCTATATATATTTGTGATAACTTTTCCATTTTTGTAACCTTCCAGGATCAAGTCCAAAAAAATAACAGTTACCACTTTGTAAACCTTCAAATCTTAAACCTAACTGGTTAGAGTTCAGTATATTAACAAAATATTGTATTAATGATCTACCTCCTTTACATAAAAAAATCAAATCATCAATAAATCTAAAATAATGAATTGCATATTTTCTGAAAAACTCCAATCTATATAAAAAAATAATTTCAAAATATCCCATAACCAGGTTAGCATACATGGGAGCAAACGGGGCTCCCATGGCTGTACCTTGTATTTGTTGATAAACTACCTGGTTAAATTAAAAAAAACTATTAACTAAACTAAAATAAATTAATTCAATAATGTAACTCGAAACTGGACTGTTACCCAAAAATAATTTAAGAGCCTCAATTCCTATTGAATGTCTAATATTTGTGTACAGGCTCTTAACATTTAATGTTGTTGTTTGTCTTTTGGCTTTTTCCCGGTAAGGGGTCGCCATAGCGGAACTCCGGTCCGCTAATGATTGGCAGTAGATTTTTACAAAACGCCGAGATGCCAGCTCGACACAGCCTTCAACGAAGGCACGCCCATTTACGCATGCATGTCTTTCGAACGCTACCCAACCGTAGGGAGGACATGCAGACTCCACACAGAAGGCACTCCCAAGCCAAGCCGAGAATCAAACGGGAGAACCTCTTGCTGTGAGGTAACAATGCTACTGCCATACCACCATGGCAATCTTAACATCCAATGGAATCCAATAACAATCTTCCTCCCAAAACACACATTTTATGTTATCTAAGAAGTGAAAAGAGTCTTTTATGTAGGAATCTAAAGTTATTACAAATTTAGTTAAGTAACAATGCAACATGAATCCAATATTGTGCAAAAAATAATTACTAGCTGCTACTATGGGACAACCCGGCGGATCTACTAGGTCTTTGTGTACTTTAGGTAAACAATAAAACTTAGCTAGGGTACAATTGTCTGTATTAAATTTAACATCTAAATCTTTTTTAGACAAATACCCAAGTCTAAAACCTTTTAGTAAAATATCTTTGAAATTTTTCATAGCTTGTTCATATTCAACGATACTAGATATTTTATATATATCTCTCATATTTAAATGATCCATACACATTTTTAAATACTGAGTAAAATGTAATACCACTACTTTACTATCCTTATCAGAGGGCTTTATAACTAAATCTTTTCTCTTACTCATGTTTTGTAAAGTTTGCCACTCTTTTTTACTTAAATTATATCATAAAGCGTTCTTATTGCCCCAAAATTTCATAAAAATATAATCTACTTAATGATGTATCATAGATGAAAAATGGGAAATTCCTTCATGCCTAAAAGGCAGAATAAAAGTACTTTTAACTGGTACTTTCACAGTGCCTAATAAACAATAAGCATTTACTTCATCATTACAATCCGATAATGAAGATTCACAAGTAAAAAAAAACATCACCAGAATCTGAATCAATATATTCATCCATAACTTCTGAAAACATATCTTTTTAAAAAAACCACATAAATGTAGTTTGCGTATCAACTGAAAAACTTCAGTACATGTGACATGCTTCCTAGGAAGAGCAGTAGGTATAAATTTCAAACCATATCTTAGTACGGCCATTTCACATTCATCTAAGGTGTAGCGAGATAAATTTACAACAAAATTACTTTCATTATTAATTTCAGTAGCTTCTAATAATGACAATACTTTTTGAACATTAATATTTAGTCCATTTCTGGAGGTTATCATACCTCGGATATTGTCCTTCTCTGTTGCTGTCTGTACGCCCTCTCTTCCTTCCATAGTTGTCTCGCTGATTCTGAAAATTGCTGCGTAGATATTCCGGATCTTGTGGTCTTGACAATGGTGGAAAATTAGCTGCCTCCTACTCTGATTCCTCCATACTACTAGCTGTTTCCAACGATGCAAAAGAAATACTATGTTTCAAATTAGCTCCGCACATACGCTGTTGCTTCTGTTGGTTACGTTTAACTAATTTCTTAAAGGCATAGCCATTATTATAATCCTGTATGTCTCTCTCTAACTTGTTGATCTTTCTTTTGATAATGTCATTTGAAGCCTGTTCCAACTTTACATTATAGCTGCCCAATATTTGATTAAATTGTTCCAAACTGAACTGTGCAGACAAATTAGTACAACAAGTCTCAATGTCTTTTTTTATCTTATGTTGCTTTACTATGTCTCTCTCAATAAGAATATGTAACCATTCCGTTACACATTTGTGGGCTGCTGAAACCCACCTAGTTTCAAATTGTTTATCTACTGCATCAGTTGTATCAAATGGAGTAGGAGATTTGACAAAACGTAATCCTCTTGGTGTTATATCAAGATCTATATAACGTTGCAGACTTAAAATATTGAAATGTAAGGATTTCTCTTTATATAAAAGTTTTTCAAGAGAATCTAAGGAGTCTTGAGCCTCTGAAGAAATATTAACCACATTAGGTCGACCCACACACTGAAAGGGGTTAAGCGGTCTTTTTTTAACCCCCTCCACCAAAATTCTTTCCCAAGATTTAAAAGCATCATTTGTTTTAGGCAATGAGGTACCTTTCGGTTGGATCTCTCTCACCTCTCTAGACTGGCTCAAATATTGTTCCATAGTCATCTGACCTCGTTCTACCCCATCTTCACGAAATATTTGGGGTGGTTGTATAAAGGAAGAATCACTGGCCATAACACATCCAATTCAGAACCACCAAATATGAAACAAAAGATTTTCAAACGACAAAGCCAGTAATATAGCATTTAATAAAAGCGCAAAACCTCTCTAGCGCCTCGGCATTAAGCCTTCTAGGAGATAAAAATAGTAAAAAAGAACAACTCTTATAAAGAAGCATCAGTTAAGAAAAATAAAGCAATTGAACAAATAAAACAAGCAATATAATATAATTAATTCTCTACAATAAATATTTCCAATTGCATTCCTGGTTAAGTCCGCCAGGTGTCAGAGTATTATACTTCAGAATAAAAACAGCTTCTTTAAACAATAACTTATTTTTCAAACAAGTTACATTTGTTGCTTTAATTTGTTCAAGAATGCAACCTCTTAATTCTGAATAAACTCCGCCATGTACAGAATTAAAATGGGAAGCAATGGGGCTTTCTTTCTTGTTCTTGTTCTTCTTTCTTGTTTCTCTGCTTGATGTGGAAAAGTTGTTTATATGAGAATCACCTCATTCAGAAATATGAGAAATGCAGAATTTGGAAATAAAAGATTTTAAGACAGTAGAACTCATTACTGACAGCAAATCTGAGCTGGATACTAAAGTCATGGGAAATATGCTGATAGAATTTATTTTGGGAAAGTAATAGCCTACTGGAGAGGAACTTACACCCTTCTAGAAATATTTCATGCTACACTGCTTTCTAGATAGTACACTTGAGTAAGGTCCAACTACAAATAACCAAGCAAGTCAAAGTCAGTGTGCATTGTATAGGTAGCGAAATAATTTATTAAAATATGCTTTGAAAAAAGGATGCACCTAAAGTAGTGCAAACAAAGTGAAGGTAACATGAGATAGTAGTATACAATAAAAACTGCTTATTAACTAATGTCCATGATGCTGGCTCTCTGACAGCGTCAGATTCATCAGTCCACTGATTAGGGGAACTAGAAAATCTTCTAAGAAAACCAAGAGCAGAGGCAAAGTGTGAAAATGTCTGGGACACAAGAGAGGCTGAATATGCCCTGCAAAACTCATAGCTGTTCAGGAAGAACTTGGGAAACCAGAGTGGATTTATTTAATTGCTAAATATATTCTGTTACTTCAGCTCATCATGTCCAGTACTTCTGGAAAAGATCTGAAGTTACTCCAAGATGGTTTCAGACCACATCTGTGAACTTATGATTCTGACGACGAGGTGGAGTTCCCATGAGGCCTAGCTAGTCTGTGGATTCATTATTTAATATCGTCTTAATGAATACCCAGAAAGAGATGACAAGTTAAATCAGGCTTCCACACGTACAGATTGCTTTGTTCAGCCTGATTTACATCTGAATACATATAACATATATGGTTTAATGTTCACAAAAAACATAAAATACAGTACAGCAGCTCTTTGCTTGAGTATTTTTAATGCTACCCATGTTATGGGATATGTGATTATTTCTGTGACAAAGGTAAGTCATATTAATAAGGCCATGAATATGCTTCAGAATTGTATCTGTATGAACAGGAACGTTACAGTACAGATGTGCAGTAGTGAGATTACGCACTAGCTCAAAGGTAAACTTGATTGCGAGGCTAGGGGAAAGGTTAGCAGTGTGGACAGATTTTTTCCCACCAAGATAAATCCTTTGACATCATTTGTGACTTAGCCACCCCCCTCACCCTACCCAGGTCTTCTGTTGTGGGGAGGTAGAAAGGTTGCAAAGCAGTGGATATTAGAGCTCAATTGCTAGACAGTTTATTGTCTTTAGTTTTAACACATCAATGTATGTTTGTCATTTGATCACTCATGCAGTATCCTTAGCTATATTGGTTATATCCTGCACAGGTTATAACACCTGGCCAGCTTCCAGAATTTAAGGTGGCCTTCTATGTGCCCAGTCCATTGACAGATTGAGCACAGCTGCAGAAAATTAAAGGTTTGTCCACAAGGTCTTCAGAGTTTCCTAGCACCAAAGAGTCATACTCTTGTGGGCTTTCTAGAATCTATGGTCGTCTAGCATTTCTCCATTGCTGGGCAGATAGGTTCCCTTTGTGGAAAAAACATACACATTTTAATTTCATGATAGAAACTTAACTTTTTTTTTGAATACTTTATTTTAAGTTAGGAATTTGATATTTTATATTTATTCAACTGTCATGTGACTTAAAAACATACACATTTTAATTTCATGATAGAAACTTAACTTTTGTTTTGTGAATATTTTAAGCTAGGAATTTGATATTTTATATTTATTCAACTGACATGTGACTTAAAAACATACACATTTTAATTTCATGATAGAAACTTAACTTTTGTTTTGTGAATACTTTATTTTAAGCTAGGAATTTGATATTTTATATTTATTCAACTGTCATGTGACTTTTCAGTCACTTTAAACTCCTAAGGGCTATGTTTTACTTTAACATAAAAACCTATACAAAGTGTAATTTTTCTTGTTTGTGGTGAAAGTATTTATTAAATGTTTTTTAACAGCTGGGTTAGGTTCATAGGTAAGTACTAGGCAATTGCTCTGCAGACCATTTCAAGCATTGTCAAAAACCCTTTTTTAAAATTTTCCTATGGCCTCAAGGACGGCAAGACAAGCTAGATTGTGAGAGAATTTGAGGCTGCACATCCATGCATCTAAGTTTACCTTGAAGGTGGCAAGGGTGCTAGTCTGATTGATATGTGGTGTAAGTTTGTTTCAGAGGTAAGGAATACATTGGGATATGAATTTATCATGCCAGCTGTCTTATTTATCTGCTGATGATAATTTAGGTCCTTTAACAGAGTATTTGATGTACCATTAGATATCCTTCTATTCATATCCTGTAGTATTCATAACATGAGGGAGTCCATCACTGGCTGACTCGTATGTCTGGCCAGTATACAAAAGTGTAAAGCTACTGTGAGGTACGTGCGATGCCGTGCATCACCAAACATACCTTGGCCATAAAGAGACATCAGGTATAAAGTGGACATCAGCACATACCAAACTCACAACTTTTCTGCCACCAGTTCAATTACCTGCTCTGAATGTTGTTTGTCATTCAAGTTGAGAACTTTGGTTCAGATAAGTGCCCAGTTGGGATTTTTTCTTTAATATTTTATCTATTGTATTTTGTTGCAATTACATGTCAACTAGCAAGGTACTATAGTGGAGGCTGTGAAGGACCCTACCAGCACATCTGCGAGGGAATCACAGGCATCTGTCTCTGGCATATGGGGGGAAAATCACATTTTGTTAGTACTGAAGGTCTGCATGGCATTACCCAGATCAATGTGCAGGAGGATGTTCCTACCGGCATTGTGGAGTGCAGGCCGATGTCTGGCCCATCCACCTTCCCACCACATGGAGGTTCCAAAAAACAAAAAGCTCAAGACTAAACATGTTTCTGCTGCTCCTCAGGAACAAACACCAGGTTGACAGGCCTTCTCTCAAGCCCTATTCACTGCCTTTATGACCCTATGTCAGACCTCAGCTCCCTCTCTTCCTTCTTGTGTTTTCTTCCCTCTACTCCCTTAAAGAGGACCTCTGAGGAGATTTCTTCAGATGAGAAGGAATCATCAGGAGATGAATCCTTGGCTTATTCAACTAAAAGTTCTTTCCCTTTGGATTACGCCTCATCAGAAGAGGAATCCAAGGGCACAGAGTCCCCTGGGGAGGATATCTCCTTCGAGGAAACTATCCTGAGGAAGAGAGAGTTCTTCAAGTGGGATTGCTCCCAGGTATTTGATATACATAAAAGGTACTACAACCTCTTACAGATGGATTCCCCATCTCCATCTGCCATACCCCCTGTTCTACCAGCCTTCTTAGATGCCTTTGCAGCTGCTTCAATGTGTCCTGATTCCCAGCCTCCAGCCCCCAAGCACCCAGATAGATTTTATAAGGTGCCTAAGGACTCCCAATTCTTATTCAGATGGCCCTCTGCAGACCCTGCTACCATTTCAGTCTCTGCAGATAAGCCATCCAAATTGCAGCCTTCTACCTCCTTGCCTCCCTCAGATAAAGAGAGCAAAGTCATGGAGAGATTAGGGAAAAGGTATATCACCTTTGCTGCTCTGGCCTTCAGGACAATTAATTATCAAACTCATATGACCAAATATTCCTTGGCCCTTTTATCAGATGCAGGAATGCTTCTTTCTGAGCTCCATGATTCTCCCAACAAGGCCAAGCTGTCCTCTATTCTTAATTCCTCAGCTAGGTTACCAGGCACTCCATTAAGTACAATTATGATGCCATGGAGGCCTCAGGAAGGGCAACTGCATCTAAGTCTATCCTGAGAAGGTATTCATGGCTCAGGCTCCAACCTTTGCCTGATGATATTAAAGGAAAGATCATGGATGCCCCTCTGAACAACAAGACCTTGTTTGATACCTCTGCTGCAGAACTATTTAAATCATTACAAGAAAAGGGCAAGGGACTGCAAGATCTAAAACATATCTTTGTTTCCTCTGTCCCCAAGTTTCAGAGGAATTATCTTACCCAAATCACCTTTGTCAGAAAACAGGCCAGGCCACAATCTTCTAAAGGTAAGAGAGATCCTAGGAAACAACTGCCATCTAAATCTGCCTCCTCTACTCCCACCAAGAAATAGTAGTCTGTGACTACCAACCTCCAGGCCCATTAACTCCTTTGTCTCTTCGCCTCTCTCTTTCTCTCTCTGCTTGAAATCAGATCACCCAGGACTCTTGAGACCTATCCATCATCAGACAAGGATATTTCATGGTGTGGAAAACTCTTCCCTCCTTCAGGGGCATTCCACAACCTCTGAAAGAACAATTGCAATATTTCCCCCAGGTCATATTCAACCTGCTTTCTCAAGGTACTATTCAGGAAGTCTTACCCTGCCAAGATGAAAAAGGATTTTACTCCAGGATGTTCCTGGTTCCCAGGAAGGATGGCCCTTAGTGGCCCATTCTAGATCTTTCCCATCTAAATACCTTTCTGAAAGTTTTCACCTTTTTTATACTAACATTACCCAACCTTTATTATTTATTTATTTAGTTATTTTACATTTGTTGACAGTGAGGATCCGACTGGATAAATGTCCATTTTCAGCGGAAGCCCAGGGAAAAAAGCTCTAGAGTTTGTAAATATACAAAGGCATAGAAAGTCAAGTAAGCAACATACAGAATTATTTCATATATATATATAGAGACAAAGTACAATACAGAACATTTTAGAAGTACAAAGAGAGAAAAAATATTTTGGCTGCACATTTTAGAGGTACTTAGCTGCAAATAGTAGTAGCAGGGCACGTTAGTTGTAGGACCAGTAATTTCTACTTGAATTCCTGAGAGTATGGATAATTTTTCCCATAGAGTTTGCAAGAATATAGGAGAACTGCTAGTAGTTGAGGTTTGTGTATTAAGAATAGTAGTACCTGCAGTAAATTAGTAAATTAGTATGTGGAGGTTGATAGAGAAAGTCCTGAGGGAAAAGCAGGTGTAGATGGTCAACCTGGGGGAAGACATGGGCATTTCCTATTGGTAAGTAGGTGTTCCTTTAGTAGTTGTTTAAACCTAATGACAGAATTTGCTGAAGTAATATCAGGGGGCAGTGAGTTCTAGATTCTGCCTATGTAGTTAGGAAATAGGGAGTCTCCTGCTGAGTTGTTGGATCTGGTGATTTTGATTAAGGTCCTGTCACTAGAGCATAGTTGTCTTGGGATTTCTTGTATTTTAAGTAAATTATATAGTGTTGGTATTTTGTCTGGATATAATAGGAGTTTTTTAGTGAAAACTAGTTGGTGGAATGTAATGAGATTTTGAAGTTCAAGCCATTTCAGTTGGTATAGTGAGTGGCAATGATGGGAACGGTAGGGAGCATTTGTGGCAAATCTGGCAATTTGACTGTAACATGTCTAGTTTTGTAATTTCTGTTTTGGATGGGTTGGTGAAGATGGGGGCAGCATACAGAAGCGTGGATAGTAGCAGAGTTTGAGCCATGGTAATTTTAGTCTGTTGATTTAGGTATGTTTTATTTTTGTACAGACTGCCTAGTTTTCTGTGTATGTTTTTGATGGTTAGCTTTATGTGCAGGTCAAACTTCAGTGTATTGTCAATTGTAACACTCAGTAGTTTTGTGTGGGAGTCTGGGGAGATAATGGTACCATTATTAGATGTAATACTAAAAGAATCAATGTCTAAGTTGGATTTATTTGCTTTGAAAATTAGTAGTTTGGTCTTTTTTGGGTTCAGTAAAAATTTTTTACTGAGAAACCAAGCTTTAGTGGTTTTGAAGACTTGATGGCTATTGGAAAGGAGTGATAGGGGGTTGGTGGCTGAGCAGACTAATGTTGAGTTGTCAGCATATTGTATGACAGTTGCATCTTGGGTGGTCTTATTCAGATCGTTGATAAATATGGAAAATAATAGAGGGCCTAAAATTGATCCTTGTGGGACTCCATTTGCAATAGGGAGCAGTGTGGATAGTTTGTTATCCCACCTGACTGCTTGCTGTCTACCTATTAGGTAATTTTGAAACCAGGCTAGTGAGTTAGCAGCTAGTCCAATGTCAGAGAGGGACTCAAGAAGTTTGGGATGGTTGACCATGTCAAGGCCTTTTGATAGATCTAGAAATATGGCTGATGTTAGATTGCCTAGATTTCAGTTCTGGTTGATTAGGTTGGTGAAAGAGAGGATGGCAGTTGTTGTACTGTGGGCTGGTCTAAATCCATGTTGGGTTGGTGTGAGAAGTTGTTTTTTTAATAGGTATTGCATAAGTTGGTGGTGAATACATTTTTCTAATATTTTGGCAAGTGGGGATAATATGGCAATAGGGCGATAGTTGGTAAGGTCTGTAGAGGTCCCACTTTTGGGTAGTGGAGTGACATATGCTATTTTCCAGATTGTTGGAATTTTGCTTTCTATTATTGATGTGTTTAGGAGAATTGATATTGGATAGGCTATTTTATTAGCAGCTATATGAAGGTATTCGGCTGGAATATTGTCAGTGGCTAGGCTAGTTGGTTTGAGTTTACCTAATAGTCTTTTTATATAATCTGTGGGAATAGGTTTGAATTGGAAGGTGGTATTGATATTGGTAGCAGACTTGGGGTTACTAGTACCAGGTGTTGTGGGTTGTTGATGAACCAATTTTTAAATGGTTTCTATGAAAAATCTATTAAAGGCTTCTGGAATTTCAGTGCTATCCTTTACAGTGGCTGGTGTTGGTGTATTCAGTCTGCTGGGGTGGAGTAATGTATTTAGTCCTGCCCAGAGTTTTTGGGGGTTGATTGGTGTCTATTTTGCAAATTTAGAAAATAGTTCCTTTTGTCTAGTAGAATTAGATTTTTTTTTTGTTTCATTTCTGAGTTTTTGGAATTCTTGTTTGGTTGCTATGGTTTTATTGGCTCTCCATTAATGCCAGGTTCTATTTCCTTGGGCTATCATGGTTCTAGTGGTACTTGTGATCCAGGGGGCTATTTTAACTTTTTGTTTGCTTGTGCGAGGTTGGGCATGGGTGTTTAAGATGTTTAGGAAGGTAATGTTAAATAGCTCAACTGCTTCATATAGTGGCAGGGTCTTTAGAAGATTCCAATTTTGGTATTGTAGTTCAAGTTTGAATTTTGTTATATCAAATTTTCTTTTGTTTCTAATGGTCTGGGTTGGTGGTTTGGAATTGGTGTGGGATTTGAGTTTTAGTAGGAAGGTGGGCTGGTGGAACTGAGATTGTCTGGTAGGACACCTGCTTCATAGAATGTATTGGCATTGTTTATTAGGGCCCAGTCTAGGAGGCTTTCTTTGTTTTAATTATTAGTTAGCCTTGCACTGGTGTTAATGATTTAGGAGAAATTATACATATTTATGAAGTTGGAGGGACTGGAGCTAGAGCATGTATGCCAGTCTATGTTAAAGTCACTTAGGATAATTGTTTCTTGGGGTAGGTTTTGATTTGTCCAATGTAAAAGGGTTTCTAGTGTAGGGATGTTATTACCTGGTGGTATGTATCCTATTATATTTATAGATTTTTTGTTGGTTAGTTCAAGTTTGGCTAGTAGTAGTTCTGAAGGCATTAGGGGGAGTATAGGAGGGTCAATACTAGTAACCTTTAGGTTGTTTTTACAAAGTAATGTTACTCCACCCCCTTTTCTGGAAAGTCTATTATTACGTATTACATTATAGCCTGGGGGAAGGAATTTGCTGTTGGGATCTTCTTCCTCTCATTCTTCCTCAGACCTTTATGGTGTCAGTAGACATCATAGATGCCTACCTTCATATCCCCATTCACCTTCTGTTCAAGAAATTTCTTTGCTTTTCTATTGTTTCCTCAAATTTTCAGTTCTGTACTTTGCCCTTTGGACTGTCTATTTCACCAAGGGTCTTCACAAAATGCTTAGTTCCTGCCATAGCCTACTGCAGATTATAGGGCATACAGATTTTTCCTTATGTAGATGACCTACTTCTCCAGGCCCCATCTTTGGACACCCTTCAGGAGAATCTCTCTCTCATGGTGTTTCTCTTGGAAAGTCTAGAGTTCATGAGCAACTATCAGAAATCTACCCCAATCCCTTCCCAAGACCACATTTTTCTGGGCTGCAGAATTCAAACAGGCAAGATGCTAGCCTCCTTACCCCCGGAAAAGGTCCTGTCCCTAACTTCCTGTTTCCAAGACCTCTTGCTCCTTCAATCCCTGACTACCAAGGAGTTTCTATACCTCTTGGGTCCATGGCCTCCACGATCCCCATGCTCCCTTTAGCCAAGTTGCACATAAGAAAATTCCAATGGTTTTTGAGGACAGTTTGGATGCAACACTCTCATCCTCTGGACTTTGTTATCCCACTCCTACCTTGCTTGAAAAGTGAGTTAAACTGGTGGATAGTTCAGGTTGCAAGGAACCCAGGTCTACCCTTACAACCCCATCTCCCCACTCAGGAGCTGTACATGGATGCTGCAGACTTAGGATGGGGAACAGCACTGGAATCCTGGAAGGTCAGAGATGTCTGGTCTTCAGGCCAAGCAAGGGAGTAGATCAATATAAAGAAGATGAGGGCCTTGATTTTTCACCCTCCAAATCTTCAAGCCTATGCTTTCACCAGGAGTACTAAGGTGGTTCACAGACAATACCACAGTCCTCTCTTATGTCAACAAATAGATAGGGACAAAGTCTTACCTCCTGTGCAGGCTGGCCTTACAGGCCTGGGAGTTAGCTTTGCAGAGTCAGCTCTCCCTTCAGGCTATCTACTTTCCCTCAACTCAGAATGTTGTGGCAGACACACATAGTAGGTCCATGAATGGACCTTACACAGGGATGTGTTTCTGGACATGGTCCATTGATGGCTATACCTCAGATAGATCTGTTTGCCTCCCCCATGAGCAGACAGATTCCCAAATGTTGTGCCAGGGTCCCACATCTTTTGGCATGGAAGGTGGATGCTCTATCTTTTTCTTGGAAGGGGATGTTTCTGTATGCACCCCCCCTTTCCCACTTCTCCAAGAGCTTCTGCTGAAAATTCAGTGGGAACAAAAATAAATCTTGCTGATGACCCCCTTTTGGCCAAGACAGCTTTGGTTCCCCTGCCTCCAGAATTTAACCAAGGACAATCACCACAAGTTACCCCACAGAATGGACCTACTCACACAGGACAAGGGAACTCTAGTACATCAACAGATGTTCACTCTAAGTCTGACTCTGTGGGTGATAGAGTTTTGATTCCCTTCAGACACCTTTTTTTCCCTGAGAATGTGTTTCAAGCTCTGCAGGAGGCCAGAAAACCCACAACAAGGAAATCCTGTTTTCAAATTGAAGAGGTTTTCCATCTGGTGTTTCAAAAGGGATTTACAGCCGCTGTTAGCGGATGTCCCAGTAGTCTTGTCCCATCTGTGTGAGTTAATGAAGAGGGGGCTGTCTTACTCCTTAGTTAAAGCCCGTCTTTCTGCTGTCTCTGCATGTCTGCCTATGTCTCCCCCTTTAGCCTCCAGTTTGGAAGTTAAACTCTTCTTAAAAGGCATCCTTCACATCAGACCACCAAGGAAACCAGTTCCTCTTCCTTGGGATCTCAGTTTTGTGGTAGAGAAACTTACCCTGCCCCCCTTTGAACCAGCAAGTTCCTCTTCTCTGCAACATTGCACCTGGAAAACTGTTCTTCTTATCACCATTACTTCTGCCAGAAGGGTAGCTGAGTTACAAGCTCTGATGTCCTCCTTCCCCTTCAAACTCTTCCATAGGGATAGCATCTCATTACGCACTAATCCCTCATTTATGCCTAAGGTAGTTAATAAGTTATCTCTCAATCACTGTATCAACCTCCCAACCTTTTTCTTTCTCCTCAATCCTCCAGTGAGAGGGTTCTGCACACTTTTGACATGCATAGGCAACTCAGATTCTGTCTGAACAAAACAAAACCTATCCGTAAGTCTGAACGCCTGTTTGTTTCTTATCACCAAAGGGCCCTGGGTCAACCTGTTTCCAAGTAGATTATCTCCTCTTGGATTTCAAAAGCTATTTCCGTCTGTTATATAGCCAATGGAAAGAATCTCTCCTCTCCTGTTAGGGCACATTCTGTAGGACATTCTCCTCTCCTGTTAGGGCACATTCTTTAGGACAGTGTCTTCTTCTGGAGCTTTCTTTAAAGGGTTGAACACTTGCTCTATTCTGGAGGCAGCTACTTGGTCTTCTGTTCATACCTTCACTAAACACTATAAACTAGATGTCATTTCCAGGTCCAGGGCTGGTTTTGCCAGATGTATTTTGCATGGTTTGTGGAAAATACGTCTGCTCTTCCACCCAATACTTCCTCTGCATGAGTTTTGGTACTCTCCCTCATGTTATGAATAGAAGGACATAGAATAATTGTGTAAAATCTTACCATAACCATAGATGTCCTTCTCTTCTATATGCTGCAGTATTAATTCCCCCTCCTGCCTTCCCCTGATACTTGCCTGGCCTCTGGTGACATGTTTTCTTCACCTAAGATCAGGCTGGTGTTTTTTGCAGCATTCACTTTTGAGGTTGGTACGTGCTGACGTCCGCTTTATACCCAACATCTTTTTATGGTCAAAGTAAGTTTGCTGATGTGCAGCATCACATGTATCTCACAGTACCGTTAGACTTTTGTATACTGTCCAGACATACGAGTCAGCCGGTGGCAGACTCCCTCATGTTATGAATACTGCAGCATATAGAAGAGAAGCACATCTACGGTCACGGTAAGATTTTAGACAACTATTCTTTCTGGAAAGGAATAGGAGATCAAATAATATTGAATCTTTAATGGCATGAAAGACCAGACATAGATCTTCATGGAGGACTGGGTCTATATTATTTTGTTAAAGCAACTGCCAGTCAAACACATATTCGTCAAACTTAATCTATCGAATGTTAATTCCGGCAAATGTTCATTTAAGTGAATTTCTTCCCAGGGGAAAAAAAGGCCAATCAATCTAATAGCCATCACAAAAACAACATTATTTAAAATCCACCCACACTCTACAATATGGGGGGCTGCACCCTCCCCACACTCCCCCTAACAAAATATACCAACATTGCACTACAGTGGGGAAAGGGACAAATTCCCGATGATGGCCAATTATGTTTTTTCCCCTTGGATAGCTATCTATTGTACACTATAAGAATTTATTTTCAGATTTACAAATCTATCAATAATGTTTGCATAGTGAATTGTCTCAAAGGCTTTGGCCAGGTATAGATTTGCTGTATGCACTGCATAACTACTATCCACTGCTTCAGTTACTTTTTTAAAGAAATTAATGAGGTTAAGGAGGCCGGACCTTCCTTTAATGAAGCCAAATTGATGAGGTTCAAGGGTTAAGAGATTTCCAATGTCCAGATTAATAAACTCTGCAATAATGCTCTTTATAGCTTTACATATAAGGCTAGTGAGACTAATAGGTCTATAGTTACCAGGGTCTGTGTTTGGGACACCCTTGTGTAATGGGATTATAATAGCCATTTTCCAGACTTCAGGAATGTAACCAGTGAAGGGGCTTAGATTACAGAATATAAGTAAGGTTTCAGAAAGGCTATATTTGGCACTGATAATCAGGCAATTTGGTATCTCGTCAGGGGCCCATGGATGAAGTATTTTAGTTTTTGAAAGGGAAGACAGAACTCGTTCCATATTAATTAAAGGTTGTAGCTGGGATTATCAAACCTGTGGGATAGCTATAACTGTGGATGGAGTAAAATTTGCACTAAATTTGTTAGCTAGGGTATTAGCTTTTGCCTTTTGGTCAGAAAGTGTAGTATTCTTGCAGACCAGCTCCAAACACTGTTGGGTGATAGTTTTTAACTTCTTGACATGCATTTCTTTTTGTTTTAGTGGCTATTTTATGTTAACACTTAGCTTTGAGCTTCCTAATGGATCCCTTAAGCTCTTTGTTATTTTGCATAAGTGTGCTCTTAAGGTGGGGAGAATGAGACCTCCAATAAGCATTAGACAGTTTCCTTCTCTTATTATACAATTTATTTATATGGATATTCTACCACAGGGGTTTGTTTTTAAAGTTTTCATTATATTGGTTGATTGGTTGGAAATAGGGACTGTCTTATCAATACAACTGTTTAAGTGGGAGTAGAAGTCCGAGGCTTAGGTAGCAACTTTAGCAATAGGAACCTTGCCAGGAGGCTTACAGCAGAATTTATTTAGGTTATCAAGTAACTGAAGAAAGTTTGATTTGAGAGGTCCGTAAACACATAGCTGTTTACAGGGGAAGTACCACTAATTTTAAAGGAAAAGGTCGCGCAGTTATGATCTGATTTCACCAAATATGATGGTACATATGGGGCTATGCAAGAAGTCAATATATTTGTGAGGACTAAATCAAGGATAATGGGGTGCCTAGTAGGATGTTTAACTATTTGTGAATGTGAGTTAGCATTTATAATGTCAAGGAAATGCTGGTCATGCTAACCACTGGCAGTGTATGTCAGCCAGTTTATTGATGGATAGTTGGAGTCTCCCAGTAGAAAGGTCTTGGGCTTAATGGAAATTTCAACTAATGTGTTAAGACAGCTGTCATGTTTAGAAAAGAATACAGAGGGTGTTCTATTGCTAGCTATCAATTAGTAATTAGTCTTATTTGGGGTGATTTGGACTTCTAAGAATTCACATATGGTATGCCAAGCAATCTGTCATGAGGTATTTTTGTATACTAGACAAATAATGATACTCCCCCACAGTTGCCAGTAGGTCTGAAAACATGATAGGCATTATACCCAAGAAGAGAGGGAGTGCTTTTATAGTCCTGAAACCTTGTGTTCAAGTTGCAGGAGAGCCTCACGTATGGACATTTTTTTTTGTTAAGACTCTTGGCACTGAATAAAGCCACATTAAAGTGTTCCAGATTAGAATTTACTAGATTGCAATGTTCATCAGATGGATTCTGCCTAAAAAAAAGGCACTATGAAGACAGCAAAGAGTTTAGCCAGAATGTGAAAAGCTTGGTAAGAGAGGTGAAGGCCAACCCTAGCAAAGCAAGAAGACTTGTCAGCCATCTCATCCCAGTCTGACACAAGTCGAATCACCCCAAAATAATACTAACTATATAGCTAGTTATTACATGCAATTATTTTGACTTTGAATCCTAGCATCGTTCTGAGTGATGGGAAAATGCCACTCAAGACCTGAGTCTTTCCTGCCTCAGACACATGCATAGCAAGCTCAATCATATTCTTCTGCAAGTCCCTCTGGGTAGAGAGCCTAAGGCCATTTACCCTCACATGGACCACTATCAGGTCATAATCATATTTGCCAGGATGGAAGGATCTAAGAGCCCTTGTTGCATCCTGGCCCCTATCTGCAGAAAATGAGTAACTGTCACCCTATTCTTATCCAGCTTGGTAAGCATGGCGTATGTATGCCTTGCAACAGAGTCACCTATTACTAACATATTATCATGGTTTGATGTAGTCTCTATGGGCCATAAGGCCATCCAATCTGCACCTTTGTGATTCTTGAGGTATGTGTCTTAGGTGTGGGTGTGAAGGGAGAAGATGGGTGTGTTTTTGTATTTACTAATATCTGAGGTTTCTTAGTCTTTAGCCTGCGAAGCTTCAACAGTGTTCTTTTAACAACCTCAGCATAAGTTGATTTAGTATAAGTGCTCTATGCTGTATGTATGCGTATGTTGTGCTTACTGAATGTGTTCTGGGGTGAGAAGGTAGCCTCCAAGTTTAATAATTACTTATACCTCTCACATGCTAAATCATTGTGAATCACTGTAAGGTAGTAATAAAGAGTTTTTGGCAAGCATGAGAAATTTACTAACCTGCCTTAAAATACCTATAGAAGGGGAAACAACTGACTGAGATTCCATCCTGTTCAGTTCAGATGAAGGGTACAGGACAAGTTAAGAACAGGTTAACTGACTGCACTAGTAATGGGTGATAAACTAGGATATGGCTAAAGGATAAAAGAATGAGGCATGACTACTGTAGTCATCGCAATGTGCAAAAAATAATGTAAATAAGTGGGTCTACCTGATAACATTGACACGCCAAAACACTGACAACAAAATAACCAACACGACAAAACTGAAAGTTCAAAAACACGAAATTTCACATGCCCAACAAGCCACAATCCCGACAACCAACAAAAAAAATACCTTTCCCAAAAAGCACACACACAACACAAGCACACCAAAAACCTTGCAAACCTACACTAAACCTTACATACACAACTATCTATGCACTAACCTTAACCCAAACCCTAAGGTCCATCACTATCACACACTTACCTTACCCGCACCCTAACCCTAACTCACTTAACCCGCCCCTAAACCTAAAGTCCGTCACTATCGCACACTTACCTGACCCGCACCCTACCCTAATGTCTGTCATTATCACACACTTACCTTACTCCCACCATGACCCTAACGTCCGTCCCTATCGCACACTTACCTTAACATGTTGGTGTTCTCAACGTCGGGATTCTCACCTTTCCGTCTTCTCCATTGTCGATCTTCCAGTGTTGGTGTTCTCGTTGTCGGCATTGTGGACTTTTGGCGTTTTCAGGTAGACCCAAATAAGTGTATGTTGTACCTTTCACAGTGTTTTAACTTTTTTAATACTTACCTCTTCTACCAGCTATTGCTGCCAAGTGTTACCCAGGCTTCCTTGTCTGCTTTACTGTAGAACAACTTAGCAGTTCTTTGGTTCTTCCTTTCACCAGCCACAAAAAGAAGAAAATGGGCAAACGGCCTTTGATTCTTCAGCAAGCTACAAATTTGCTTCAGACCCAGATTAATAGATCTCTTGTAGCCACTTCTACTTTCTCACACCATTCATCTTTTTCATTAGTTTTCTCTGGTGTAAGCCTTCTGCCACCATGGACAGAGAGTTAGTAGATAAGACCTCTGCAGCTGTTGGAATCATTGATAGACATGAGAGAACCACTCATATTGGTCTTGGAGGAAGGAGCAGGGATTGCCTCTCTCCCTAGCCAGACTAGGATGCCTGTCTTGATGTGTCTGACACAAGGAGGTCTGCTTCTATTGAAATTCGTGTTGAAAGGAAACAGAAACTTATACACTTATCCTCTCTTGTCTCAGTTATTTTAGACAGGAATGATTTATTAAATTTATTTCAGGCTTTTTAACCTTCTCATTCTGGTTTTACTGGAAAGAGAAAAGGGAAGTCTTTTTTTACTGAAGATTTTTAGTATAATGAACAGGGAAATGATTTTAAGGGAGCAACTTCTGTATTTTCTTTTCAAATGACTACCTCAGATTCAGAGGAAAGTGTTTCTTCTGATGATTCCTTAGAGGAATTTTCTTTTCCTGAAACCATGTGTAGGATGAACCAGTTGCTGTCTCAGTAGGAACATAACAATATTCCAGTATCTTTGAAAAAATATTATGACATATTACAACTGGAATTTCTTCAACCCCCTCCTGTTCCTCCAGTACTTCCAGTTTTGGAGGATGTTTTTATTATAGCCTGTAACATGAGACCCAGCCAGCCTGCAGCCCACAAGAAGTCAGGTTGATTGTATGAAGCTCTCAGTCTTATATATTTTTATTTTCTAATCCCGGATCTGTCAATTCAGTGATTTCTTTGAAAAATCCTGCTGTTGCTAAAAAATTGTCAAATACTAATCCCTCTTACTTTGACAAGGATAGGGGTAACATTTCATAGATTTGGGGTGAAAGTATATTCTTCTGCCACACTTATTTTTAGAATTTAGTTATCAAGCTTTTATGTTAACATTTTTTCATGCTTTTGAGAACATGAGGAACATTACAGCTTCTTTCCCTGTTCTGAGGAAAAATATTCATGAATTCACTGATTGCTTCTGTGCCTCAAGTCACTAAACATTCTGAAGAGTGTTTATGATTCAATTGATACTTCCTCCAGAGCAACTGCTATTGAAACTGTCATGAGAATATTTGCATGGTTATATGTTCAAAATTTACCTGAGGCTGTTAAAGCTGAAATTTCGAATTATCCATGAGATAGGAAAGTAATTTTTGGACAGTCTTTGATGAGGTCCTGAAAAAGTATGATAAGAGAGGGAAACTGATTCAAGAGGCAGCTCAGATTTCTCAACTTTCCTTCACCAAATCTGCTGAAGGTTTCACATCTACCTCAGCACTTTTTATAAAAACTAAAATAAGGAGACATTCAAAAAACAATCAGAAGGAAGCTTCAGAAAGAAAGGAGGAGCCTCCCAAAAACAAAGTCAGTCCAAAAAATCTGAATAACTATCCTCACCACCACCACCAACGCCATCACCTCCTAGCTTTTTGTAGACTGTGAGATGTTCACATTTTCTGTTATTTAGATTACTTTCTTATCTTTGTTGAGTCTTTCTCAAAGTGTCAGGAATCTCTTGCTTTGTTAAGGGATCTCCTTTACAGATTGGGCTTCTAGGAGAACATTGAAAGCTTTTGTTTGAATCCACCTCACAGGACTGTTTTCCAGGGGTGTGCACCAGACACCTCAGTTCAAAGAGCTTTTCTTCCACAGGAACAAGTAGATCTATATCTAGATCTATTTCTGAGTTTTTCCACTCATTCCAGGACTTTAACAAGGGTATTTTTCAGTGTACTGGGATTCATGGCATCCATGATTCCCATGATTCCAATGATTCCTTTAGCTAGACTCCATATGAAAAATATTTAATGGTGCCTAAAATCTTTATGATCCCAATATGTCAAACCATGAATCCCCCTCTTTTAATGTATTCTAGTGTCAACATGTTTTTGAAAGGGGTTCTGTCAACTTCAAAAATAGGTGGCTGCTCCTCCTTCGGAACTTAAGTTTGCATTGGAAAAATGAACTCTTGCTCCGTTTAAATGAGCTCATCAATCTGATCTGAGTTTCACAACATGGAAAACAGTTTTATTGATTGCTCTGACTTCTGCAGAAGAGTGTTTGAGCTGCAAGCTCTCATCATCTGAAAAAACATCTGGTCATATCTTATAGACTTCCTTCTGTGACACTGGATACATGCATGTTTACTTTATGATGTCTGCTGTTGCTGTTGCCATTTGTGCCTTTTATGTCTCTTGTTTAACATAATATCTTGTAGAGCGTAAATGCCATCTTATTGTTTATTTATTGCATTTCTATATTGGGAAAGTCCAACTGGACAAGAAAAATTCTCCTTTTCAGCAGAAGTTACATTAGGAAAAACAGTTTGACAGATTGATTAAATGAGCATCCATACATACATAATTATGTTTTGCATATCAAGAATAGCTAGATAGGTTGACAAATCATGCAAATTACACAGGGATGAAGCATATAACATATAGTCATCTCAAGAGTGAGATTACACAGAGTAGAAAACATATAACATTGGCACAATTTAACATAACCAGAAAGCCTGACAATTTTGAGTACGATCAGGAACTGGAGTGGTGTTGTTTAAGTAAGGGTTTGAAGAGTGTAATGTCTGCTGCTCGCCTGATTGGTAGTAGGATTGAGTTCCATACTTTTGATATGTAGGAGGAGTTCAGTGTTTCACCTGAATAATTATGTGATTTAGATATTGATAGCAGTAATTTAATAGCTGAGAGAAAAAGCCTACTGGGTATGTATGGCTGGAGGTTAATCTGAAGGCTGGGACATTTTTTCAGGTTGGTATGTGAGTTTGTGGAAAAATGACAAGTTGAGAGGGGAGTATGTCTAATTTTGAGTCATCTGAGCTGTTTAAGGGACATGCAGTGATGGGTTCTAAACCTGTGATTGGTGGCAAACTTTGCTACCACAATCTATCATTGTTCAAGTGAGGACAGTGTGGTAGTGTGTAGGTTAATTATGACTAGGGCTGCATATATAAGAGATGAGAATAAGAACGTTGTAACTACAGTGGTTCTGGCCTGATCTTTTAATAATTGTTTAGCTCTATAAAGAGAACTGAGTTTCTGGCGTTTTTTAAATGGTTTGTTTTATATGGTGGTTGAATGTTTTCATCAGTTGTGACTCCCAAGATGTTAGCATGTGTTACAAGTTCAGTTGCAGTATTGTTGGCTGATGAGATGGTAAACTGTTTTTTTTGGCCATCTAAAAGTTTGGGTGTGAAAATAATTAGCTTTCTTTTCTTTAGGTTGAGTAGGAGTTGGAAGTCTTATAGCCATGAACCAATGGTGACACAAACTGTAAAACTGAAATACACCTATGGAAATTATGAATATTATAATTATTTGTCAAAACCACTTCCATAAGAACCACAATAGAATTGATCTTATCAGTAGAGAAACTATTGTATTTCCTAAGATATTCCTCAAATCAATCTAAACCCATGTCATGGGGGATAACTGAAAACAAATTCTTTACATTAATAGTCGCAAAAATAGCTTCATCAAGGGGTATCATTCAAACATTGCAAAAAATGCCATGAAATTTGAGATATACGAGCAGTATAGTCTTTTAGACATCCACTTATCCATTTAGCAATAAAAAAATTAGGCTTGTTCCATTAACCCTATTTTAAAGTTAAGGCATTATACTGTGGTCAATTGTAGTTAATTGATTTTATGACTGATTAATTAAATGTTTGTTACTTGTAAGACTTTTTTATATAAGGTGACTGTTTTAAAGTGAATTTTGTTCTGAGGAAGTTCCAGCATTTGGGAACGAAAGTGCCTAACCTAAGAAACCTTGGATTTTAAACTTGGCTTGCCTCTAAAAATCATCATCATCATCATCATCTTCTTTTATTTGTTCTCATTAGGGGTCGCCACAGCAGATCACCTGTTTCCATTTCTTCCTGTCCTCTGCATCTTGCTCTGTCACACCAACCACCTGCATGTCCTCTCTCACCACATCCATAAACCTTATCTTAGGCCTTCCTCTTTTCCTGTTACCTGGTAGCTTCATCCTTAGCATCTTTTTCCCAATATACTCAGCATCCCTCCTCAGCACATGTCCAAACCAACATAATCTTGCCTCTCTGTCTTTGTCTCCAAACCTTCCAACCTGGGTTGACCCTCTAATATACTTATTCCTAATCCTGTCCACCCTCGTCACACCCAGTGCAAATCTTAACATCTTTAATTCTGCCACATCCAGCTCAAACTCCTGCCTTTTTGTCACTGCCACTGTCTCCAACCCATATAACATAGCTGGTCTCACTACCCTCTTGTAGACCTTCCCTTTCACTCTTACAGGTACTCGTCTGTCACAAATCACTCCTGACACTCTTCTCCACCCACTCCATCCTGCCTGTACTCTTTTCTTCACCTCTCTTCCACACTCACCGTTACTCTGAACTATTGACCCCAAGTATTTAAACTCATCCACCTTCTACTCCTTGCATCCTCACCATTCCTCTATCCTCCCTCTCTTTCACACACATATATTCTGTCTTAGTCCTGCTGACCTTCATTCCTCTTCTCTCTAGAGCATATCTCCATCTCTCCAGGGTCTCCTCCACCTGTTCCCTACTCTCACTACAGATCACAATGTCATCTGCAAACATCATAGTCCATGGGGACTCCTGTCTGATCTCATCTGTCAGCCTGTCCATCACCATTGCAAATAAGAAAGGGCTCAGAGCTGATCCTTGATGTAACCCCACCTCCACCTTAAACGCATCCGTCACTCCCACCGCAGACCTCACCGCTGTCACACTACCCTCGTACATATCCTGTACCACTCTTACATACTTCTCTGACACTCCTGACTTTCTCATACAATGCCACAACTCCTCTCTAAGCACCCTGTCATATGCTTTCTCTAAGTCTACAAAAACACAATGCAACTCCTTCTGACATTCTCTGTACTTCTCCATCAACACTCTCAGAGCAAATATCGCATCTGTAGTTCTCTTTCCCGGCATGAAACCATACTGCTGATCTCTAATCATCACGTCCCTTCTTAACCTAGCTTCCACTACTCTTTCCCATAACTTCATGCTGTGACTGATCAGTTTAATCCCTCTGTAGTTACTACAGCTCTGCACATCACCCTTATTCTTAAAAATCAGTACCAAAACACTTTTTCTCCATTCCTTAAGCATCCTCTCAGTTTCCAAGATTTCATTAAACAATCTGGTTAAAAACTCCACTGCCATTTCACTTAAACACCTCCATGCTTCCACAGGTATGCCATCTGGTCCAACAGCCTTTCCATTCTTCATTCTCTTCATAGCTATCCTTACTTCCTCCTTGCTAATCCAGTGTACTTCATGATTCACTATCCCTACATCATCCAACCTTCTCTCCCTCTCATTCTCTTCATTCATCAACCCCTCAAAGTACTCTTTCCATCTCCTCAACACACTCTCCTCGCTTGTGAGTATGTTTCCCTCATTATCCTTTATCACCTTTACCTGCTGTACATCTTTCCTAGCTCGGTCCCTCTGTCTAACCAATCGATACAGGTCCTTTTCTCCCTCCTTAGTGTCCAACCTTTCATACAACTCTTCATATGCCTTATCCTTAGCCTTCGCCACCTCTATCTTTGCCATGCACCTCATCTCCTTATACTCCTGTCTACTTTCTTCATCTCTCTGACAATCCCACTTCTTCTTTGCCAACCTCTTTCTCTGTATACTCTCCTGTACTTCCTCATTCCACCACCATGTCTCCTTGTTGTCTTTTCTCTGTCCAGATGTGATGCCAAGCACCTTTCTAGCCATCTCCCTTACTAGCTCTGCTGTAGTTACCCAGCTATTTGGTAACTCTTCACTGCCAGCCAGTGCCTGTCTTAACTCATCCCTGAACTCCACCTCACAATTACCCCTTTTCAATTTCCACCATTTGATCTTTGGTGCTGCCCTCATACTCCTCCTCCTATTCTTGATCACCAACATCATCCTACAAACCACCATCCTAACTACACTTTCTCCAGTCACCACTTTACAGTTTCCAATCTCCTTCAAACTGGCCCTCCTACATAAGATATAATCCACCTATGTGCATCTTTCTCCATGCTTGTATGTCACCCTATGCTCCTCCCTCTTATTAAAATACGTATTCACCACAGCCATGTCCATCCTTTTCGCAAATTCCACTACCATCTGACCTTCTGCATTCCTTTGTTTAACACCATACCTACCCATCACTTTCTCTTCCCCTCTGTTCCCTTCAACAACATGCCCATTGAAATCTGCTCCAATCACCACTCTCTCACCCTTGGGTACAGTCATCACCACTTCATTTAATTCACTCCAAAATTTTTCTTTCTCATCCATTGCACACCCAACTTGTGGAGCATATGCACTAACAACATTCATCATTACACCATCAATTTCCAGCTTCATAAACATTACTCTATCCGACACTCTTTTCACTTCCAAAACACTCTTAGTATACTGTCCCTTCAGAATAACTCCTACACCATTTCTCCTCCCATCCACACCATGATCAAACAGTTTGAACCCCCACTTGCCTCTGGTGTATTTCAGTTTTTCAGTCTTATAGCCATCCTTTGACTGAGGAGAGGGAATCCTGGGTTATCTGGTTGAGTTTGCTAAAGCATTTCCCAGAGCAGGTGAGGGTTGAATGATGGATGCCTGTCTGGTTGCAGTGTATAGGGGACCCAGAATGGATCATTGGAAAAACAGGGAAATGGGGAGAACTCATTTTGCCATTTAACTGCTTGGACTCTGTTAGATAACTGTTGAACTAAGTGGTTGATGATGGTTCAAGTCCTAGGGCAGTTAGTCTTTGTAAGAGTTTGGTGTTGGAGACTATGTCAAAGGCTTGCAACAAGTCTAGAAAGAGGGCAGATACTGAATTTCCAGAATTTACATTCTGGTTAACTAGTGTAATAAAGTTAGTATGGAGAGTTGAAGTGCTGTGGTGTGGATGGAAACCATGCTGGATTGGAAATAGTTACTAATCGTTATTGATCAATCCATGGAATTGTTTTTGTATACATTTTTTCTAGGACTGTTGAAAGAGGAGATAGGATTGCTATTGGTTCATAACTGGTAATCTCAGTGGAGCTTCGTGGAGAGGTAATGCATATGATTTTTGTTCCACAGAGTAAGGACATGTCTTTCTGCAAGGGAGTAGTTGACTGGTATAGAGATGGGGTTTGCTAATGCTTCAGCTGCTACCTTAAGGTATTTGGCTGCTATGTTGTCAGGTACCAGGGTGGTAGGTTTTAGTTTAAGGAGTCATTTCTTTATGGTAGGTTTGAGCACGGGTTGGAAAGAGAAGATTTTCTGGCTGTGTTTTGTCTCAGATGGTAGAAATGCTGTGAGAATGGAGTTGGGACTTGAGTTACTGCTAATTGAAGTAACAGATTGAATGAAATGGGTGTTGAATTGGGTGGCAATATTTTCACTGTTTTTTGAGGGTTGGGGTAGGATGCTTTGCTTGTCCAGGATGTAGTAGGAGGTTAATTGCTGTCTAGAAGGCTTTTGGGTTGGCTTGATTATTATATTGCATCTTGGAGTGGAGGCTTTTTTTGTCATGCCTTATCTTCTCTTTTGTGATGTTCATAAAGTGTCTATATTGTTGATGGTTACCTGAGCTTGGGTTTTGCTTTCAAGTTTTCCATGCTTTATCATGGTTTTTCATTAATAGTTTTGTTTCCTTAGCCATGGTACTGGTTTAGTTTTAATTCTTTTTGTTCTTATGTGGGCTTGGATGTTTAGTATGTTTAGGAATATAGAGATGAAGTATACAATTGCAATGTGTAGATTCTAATTTTCTAATAATTTTCAGTTTTTTGGTTTTAGTTTTGAGATAAAGGTTTCTGGGTTGAAAAAGGAGAGATTGCGAACAGTATTGTAGTGATGGTATTTTTTTTACTTGATTTGTGGTTTCTTATTGCGAAGGCAGGTGATGGTTGCTAAGTCATTCTAGTAAAAGCCCACTAGAGGTGATATATCTGGGGCTGGTTGGTCAGTATCCAGTCAATGATTGTTGACTTGTTTGTTATTTTATTGTTAAATAGCCAGGGAACTGATTACTTGGGTGAAATCATAAAGATTTATGGCATTTGAAGGGGAGTCTGAGTCTAGTCTATGTTAAAATCACATAGAATTATTGTTTCTAGTGGGATGTTTATGGAAGTCTGGTGTAGGAGTTCTTCTGCTGTCTTTATGTTGTTACTTGGGGGTATGCATAGACGTATTATGCAAATGCCTTTTTGAGCTCTTAGTTTTAGATTAGTTACTAAGGTCTCATTATTATTTATAATCAGGATGCTAGTGAGGGAGATGGAAAAGTTAAGCAGGGTTTTGTACAGAATCACTTATACCACCACCTTTTTTAAGTCTGTATTGTCTTAAGATGTTGTTAGCTGGTGGTCGGAGTTCTTCATCTTTGATTTTTGGTTTTAGCTAGATTTCATTAGACTATCAGTGTGGGTTTGGTCAGTCCAGGCATGTAGGTCTGCCATTTTGCTGCAAATACTTCTTAGGCTAACTACAGGTGTAAGACAGCAGCTGTTAGATGGAGGAATTACGGTGGGCTGCTTTGGGTTTGGTGAGTGACCTGGTGGGATTAGGGGTCCTGGGTTGTGGTGGGTGTCTCCAGATAATTCAGTGTTGCATGGGTAGAGATATTTATGGGGCCATTTTAGTTTGTTTATGACCTTTATGTTAAGTTTGGAAAGTAGCGGGTTTTGGTTTCTGAACTTATTTTTGAACAGTAGACTGTTTTTTATGTTTATGAGACTAGTGCTTATGGTGAAGTGGGTGTATGGGAATTTTGGGGGATGTATGTGTGCATGGCTGTTGTTTATGAGAGTGCTGAGAGGTAAGTATGTGTAGGAGGTGATGTGAGCAATTGTTGAAAGTGATATTAGGAGAAGTGATAATATGAGCATTTTAAAGTGGAATGTGGTTGTTGCTAGGTGCATACTTGCAGTGAGGGAAACTGTAGGGGAGTACTGAATAGTAATGAGTATGTATAAAGCAGTAGAATGAAACAAAGTAATTAGAATTTGCTAAATAATAATATAGGAGATTCTACTTTAGTGGGGAGTACAGTGGTGTTATTGTTCCGTATTAGGTGTCTGCTTTGTAAAAGTGTAAACGGTTTCATAAGTGAATGCTGGATTATTCAGCATCATAAAATGTGGTACTGCTGGAAGGATTGTCATAACAACAGTATACGCATCAACAGCACTTGTCCAAAGAGGTGGTATTGCTGTGAGTTTCTCTCTTGGTTGGGTATTGTTCTACTGTTGGAAGTGTACTGCACTATCTATTTGGCTTAGCCTGTTGACATTTGCATTGTGTTACTGCATCCATTCTGCAACATTTACAGTCTGATAGCCTCATCTCATTTCAGATCAGTTAGTAATGCACTGCACTTCAGCACTCAGCAGTCTGTACATGCAGCAGTCAAAGAACTAGACAACTCTAAGAAAACAGACTGAAGTCTCACTATCTGTAAGTTCAAGGAATACTGGATACACTATTGTTTGTCAAAGAAATCCAGTTTTATTGTATACATCCAATCAAGAAGTGAAAAATAATGGCTCCTCTTGGCTGCTTATTTTAAAATGAAATTAAAATAACAGCACTTCATGCCAACCTTCTCATTTCCAAAATGAAATTAAACAAACCTAGTCCTTTGGCTTGCAGTTCCACAAAATAGTACCATTTTAGAATCTTTACTTAGTCCACATAGCTCTTTCAGAGGTTTTAGTTTTCACCAGCAGGCCTTCGTTCCAGTTCTTTATCACAAGTTCTCCCCATGGCGCATTCTATGACTTAATAGTAAATCCAACACCACACAGGCAAAGAAAAGGTGCACAACCAACCAGTAAGGAACTCCAAAATCACAATGGCCAGCATTCAATTGTCAGCAGTAGTACTTCATTATACCATATAATGTCTACCAAGCTACAGACTGTTTCTGGCTAATGAGCCTTCTTCAGTGCAATAAACATGCTTTTCTCCACCCCGTTTTTAAATAACGTCTGGATGCATCCCATTGGACAATTACAAATGTTCATCGAGCCCCAGTGTAAAAAGTGCTCCCAATTGGATAATCTAGTTTTTCTCTTTCTTATCTAAAATGTTATGCCAACCTGTTTTGTCCTTACTCTTAATCATAATTCTATCTATAACAACAAACCTAAACTGAGCTCTTGGATGTTTAATAGTATGTTTATACAGGGCATTAGACTGACATGCACTTCTAACATCGCTTAAGTGTTCAGAAATATGTAACTTGAAAGGCCAAGAAGTTTTCCCTACGTAAAAAGCCTGACAGGTACATTACACTAAATAAATAACCCAGTCTGATTCACAATCCCCATGCAGTCGAATATCAAATACCTAAGACTTATTGTGCGATGTAAATGCCTGTGTAGTGCCTACATGTTTACAAAAACTGCAATGATGGCAGGGCTGACACCCCACCAACAATTCACAATAAAAAGTGGTTTGTTGTGTACCAACAGTTTTGAATTGCAACCTCTTATAATGATTCAATCAACTACCTAAAGTCCTCCCCCCTCCTATAAGAAAAAAGGCATTTCAAGGGTATAAAATCCCACAAGGAATCATCCAAAGTAAGGATCCTCCAATGTTTATTTATTACATCCCTCAAAACTGAAGTATTACTACCATAATTGGTAACTAACCTCAACGGGGTATCCAAAGTTACCCTTCTATTTTGATATTTCAATAAATCCACTCTGTCCAGATTTCTAGCATAATTACTTGATTTAATAATATCCTGATATTTATACCCTATGTTACAAAACCTGTGAATCAACTGTTGGTTATGTAAAGATAACAATTCATCCAAAGAACAAATCCTACGAAGCCTCATAAACTGAGATTTAGGGATATTATGGATGATGTGTCTAGGGTGACAACTATCAGCATATAACAGAGAGTATTGACTTCTGGATGTTTCCTATAAACCTGACTCATCAAAGTACCATCCTGCTCAACTTGGATTTCAACATCCAAAAAAATAATCCATGTAGTATTAAAATTAATTGTAAAATGTATACCCCACTTGTTATCATTAACGTTAAGTAACAAATTCCTTTAAATAGTCTGCCTCCGAGCTCCACACTAGCCAAAAATTTTCAAGGTATCAGCACCAAATATCCATAGTTTCCAAATACACGTTATGCATCGGGTCATAAATAAGCTGTTCCTCAATATAACCCATGAATAGGTCTACATAAATGGGGGCAAATGAAGCCCCCATAGCGGTACCCCTAAGTTCTAAATAGCACTGTTACTGAAAATAAAAAGCATTTTTAGTTAATACATGTTCTGTTAAACAACATAGGAAGGTATTAAATCTCAGGCTATATAGAGTTGCCTAATTCAACCAATATTCTAAGGCAGACAGACCTGCCCAATGGGGAATATTGGTATATAAGGCTAAAACATCCAGTGTGCACATGTACCACCCTGATTCCAACTGTGTGTCTCTAATAATATTCAAAAACGTTGTGGCATCCTGTATTCAAGATCTGACATGGACAAGCAATAGTTTTAAATATTTGGTAAGAAAAGCAGACAAAGGTTCAGTGAGAAAACCTCTACCCAATACTACATGTCTCCCTGGGGTATGTAAATTCTTATGGGTTTTGAGCAACATGTAAAAATACTGTTTTGATGGATCCTTGACCATAAGTTGAAATTTAATTTCCTTATTAATAATACCTCATCCATGGCCAACTCTAAAAATTGGTCAGTATCAGATTTAAATACTAAAATGGGACGCAAATGCATCCTCTGATAGGTACATTGGTCTGATAATTGTTTATAAACCTCTGCTGTATACATGGCCCAATCCCATACTACTACAGCCCCAAGCTTGTCTGCAGGACAAGCAACTAATTGCTTGTTTTAAAAAGATCTACCAATATGTATGTCTGTGCAGGAGACATTATTAGAAGGGTTCCTTAAATAAGATCCATAGGTAAAATGTAAATCCCTCAATACTTGTTGAAAAACCAAAACATTCCTATTAGGGGGTGGTACAAATATAGAAGGTTTGAATCAAAAGGTGTAAGGGTCATTTTCTCTACTAGTGGACTGATTATGAAAAAAACATATTTAAATGTAATAATCTGCAAAACGAAATTATATCCTGGGCAAACACTTCCTCAGAAACTAAATAACTAGGCACAAAACCAAGACCTTTATTGAGCAAATCCTTCACCACATAAGACAAAGTAGAAGAAGAAATGTTAAGAACATTACATTCATTCATTGTGTTATCATCAGTTGTAATAATGTTTCTAGAGGTGGTACTGTGTTTGTCATGTTTACGTCCACCCTGTCTGTATAGCCTAAAGGGAAACCATCATTTCTCTATTTTGCCATAGGTGAAGTCATATGTGTCCTTAATTTAATATCCGTAGCAGGGGAAAAGTCCTCCCCAGATGTACCAGAGGTTCCCAAAGAAACTCCACCCTTCTTAATAATAGTTTTTTTTTCCTTTTGCGCCTAACTAGGGGCTGAGGTTGTTGTTTAGCATCAGAAAACGTCACTGTTTTCTGTATATGACATTGTTCGTTATGTTGATAATCCCTGGAATCTCTAGAGAATACTATGACTTAACCAGGACTAAGCCAACATGCTCTATGTCTACAGACGATTGTCCATGTGAAGAGCTAACTTCCTGAATGCTTGGAACTGGAAACCTCCTTTTATAGCATGGTAGTTAATTAAGAGCTCATTACTGACTATAGCATTTACCTAATTGTTTTAAAAAGGTCCCCAAACTCCATACTGCAGTGTGAATTTAAAGCCACATTACCCACTTCCTATATAAAGCATGTTGTTGCTACCCATCTTCAAGTCCAAAACCAGAGGTTTTGGATTCAAAGCAATGGGTTATATTTAGGTCCTCAACAACCCATCAACATTTTTCTTGTCTAGGTTGGGCCTGTGTGACACTGTATATTGAAAAGGCTGGAGGGATAGTTCTCACCAGCACAACTTCATATTCCCATCACTCTGACTACATAGCCATTGCAATGGGGTATGATCATTTGCCACCCTAAGGTGTCTTTCTAGCAAACAATACTTAAAGCCATAGGGCATCCACTTTATATCTAGGCATTCTTTTTCAGTGGCGGTCTTCTTTTTGCATTACAAAATTTCCTGTTGATATAACACACAGTGCGGTCCTTGTCTTGAATAGCTTGGGATAGCACTGTCCCTTATCCTACCTCTGACTCACTGGGAGTTAAGATAAATTCTTTAGTAAAATCAAGAATCACTAGGTATAGAACATAAAATCCTTTTTAATTCCTTAAATGCTCTGTTTACTCAAGGCACAATTACATCCTCGACAAGAGCTTTCACTCTTGCATGATCTGTCAAAAGACAGACAATAGTCATAAAATTAGGCATATGTTTTCTGTAATGCAGCTAATCCAAGAAAAGCCTTCACCTGTCTTTTATAAGAGATACTGGCCAGTCCTATGGTCTCTATTTTATCCAGTTGCTGCCTTATCATCCATCTTCCTATAGGATATTCTTAGTCCTTGGATTCCACCATACCTAATGCCTGCCCATCTTTTGAATTTTAACACGGCTTGTGCTTTGGTAAGTGAGACTCACAGTCCTCTGAATGAATGACCACATCGTCCTGGTATACTCAGCATATCTGGTGGCAGGTTTCAAAGTTGCATCCCTTAGCCTGTGAAAGAAATCTGGGGCTCCATTTAGACCAAATGGTGATGCTGTGTACCAAAACAGACTGTCAGGGTTAATAAAGGCTGTTTTCTCTTTGGTAGTATCTCTTGAACAAGTCCAATGTTGTTGTATATCTGGTGTTTCCTAGAATCTATATCATGTCATCAGTTCAGGGCATTAGATAGCTATCACATCTTGATATGTTATTCATTTTACTGATAATATTAAAATATTTAATGCTTCCATCAGACCTAGGGCTGCTTCATTCATTTTGTAACCCATCTATTGCTCCAGCTTGAGCATGTTATAATATTCTTCGGTTACTTGCTGTTTTTGTGACTCCAGCGCTCTGTTAGATCTTATTCTAACTTTAATTACAGGTGTTGTCTGTACAATATATTATGTCCTATTAGTTTAGTACACCCACATATACTTGAGGGCAACCTTTTATTTCTTAAGACAAATTCTTTTATTTCCTGCTTTTGCACTTTTGACAAGGACTCTATCTGTACTTCAAGCAGATATTCTGGTCTCTCCTGTATGAAACAAAAACAGCACGCCTCGCACGTACAGCATGCACGGCCAAACCACTTCAAATCAAACAATAGAGGCCAGCATAATTAGTTCCACGTAGTTTTATTAGGAAAAATTAAACTAGGACATAATAATGTCCAAAATTTACTTGAATCAAATCTCTCAGACTCTCCTGTATGAACTCAGATTGTTACCTTACTACAGAAATCTCCATATCCTTCTATAGCTTCAGATCATTTTTCTGAAAGTCCTGCTCCATCTTTGTCTTTCATGCCCATGTAAACTTTTAGCATACTTTGTTCTTTAAATAACTTGAAATGGTCAATGCCATTTAGCCAAAAAGGTGGTATCAATGAAGGGCACTAACACTAATATCTGATCTCCTCGGTTAAATTCCTTAAGTTGGACATTTTTATTATAAACTCATTGCTGCATCTCCTAGGGTTTCTGCATTTATGACTTTAATATGGACATCACCAGGTAGAGTCTATCATGTAAACTATGTGTTCTGTCACACTTTTAAATACTGTCTAATCTTTCTTTTTTTTTTTTACTCCAAAGTTTTTTATTGATTTTTCAGTAACAATCATTTAAACAACAATTTATGATAAAACTATGTACACATTTTACAAAGGCCTCAGGTAATGTATGAAATATTATAGATATAAAGAAGGGTACAATATTCATTCATTCATACTTTCAAAGTGACTAATTTGATGGAGATAGATCTAAATTCAATGACTGAATAAGGCATAAAACCTTTGTCCAGGGGTTGTTAGTCCATCTTCTGGGATTTTTTCTTGCTTCTTTAACTTTTATTTCCATCGATGCTACTTCAACCAAGAGGGTCTTGAAATCTTGTAAGGTTGGGATGGAGAGTGACTTCCATCTTCTTGTAATACATTTTTAGGCATTTGCTAGGATTGTCCAAAGAAGATACTTATTTTTGTTATTCAATACAGTAGATTCATTTACATTCAGAAAAATTAATGGTTTTGACGATATAAAGGAAGCAGTAAAGATGGTTTGGAGAAAATTTTCAATATCATTCCAAAATTTCTTAATGTGTGAACAATCATAAAAGATGTGAGACCAATCGGCTTTGCATTTTAAAGAGCATTTTCAACATGTCACCTGCTCCGAGGAGTTAAATTTAGCAATCTTACTAGGTGTGTAAAAACCTCTATGCAAAAATTTCCAGGAGAAAATTTTCCACATTTGTAAGTTAGAGGTTAATTTAACAGAATGTAACATATTTGATTTATTCATAGAAGTTAGGGACAATGTGCAGTCTTTAGTAACAAAATCCCAAAACCTCTGATTAGGAGTAGTCTTATAAGTAATAATAATTTTATACATTTTTGAAATTAAATTTTTCCAAATAAATTCACCATGTAGTATTTCATTCATAAGAGTTATGCACTTAGGTGGAGAGTTAAAGGAAGAACTCTGTATTGTTCTGCACAAATCTTGAGTGAATGGAAACAGACCATTGAGAACTAGCCAGTCTGATGATGGTAGATCATATTCTTTGATCAGAATTTGTGTATGTATGGTAACTAGATTCTTTGTGCAATGAAACCAGCATGTAAATTTTTTCCTTTCCCAACAGCTGAATGCATCTAGACTAATATTATCGAAAAAGTTTTTTGTAGCTTTAAAGGGGAATAAAAGCTGGATCCATATTTTAATGTCAATATTGTTATTTACAAAGCATCTAAAGGACTTATAGATATGATTTAAGTAATCTAGGCTAGTAAATTTAATAGTATTATACTGTATAGCAATACAAAGTACATACCAAAGTTTGTTACTTAATTTGCTTAATTGTAATTTTTTTATTAGTTTATTTTCATTTAGGATAATATGTGTATGTAATGTTTTCCAAGCCGAAGAATATTTGGGATCTATCCAATTTAATATTATTTTTAGGTTAGAGGCTTTGATATAGGATTCTAAATCTGGGAAATTTATTCCTGCAAGCTCCCATGGTCTGATATGATTGGTTAGATCTTTTCTATGCTTTTTGAGGTACCATAAAAATTTTAATAGTGCTTTGTTTATTTCTTTTAAAAGTTTTTTACTGGGTAATACAGAAATAGAAAGAGCTATGTAATTTATTTTTGGCAATAAGATCATTTTAATTAATTGTAATCTATCTTCAAATTTTAGATGTAATTTATTCCATTTCTCTATGAGAGTTTTTAGTGAGTTTATAATGTTTTTATAGTTTGTGTTTAAAGTTAGGTCTATAATTTCACATACGTCAATCCCTAGATACTTCAAAGAAGAAACCTGCTTCCCAATTATTTCATTAGTAGTTGAATTAGTATTATCATTAGAATTTTTTTTATTTAAGAGCATATGATTAGATTTAGAGCTGCTAATTTTAAGGCCAGAAATATAGTAACATTTTTTGACTAGCATATCTAATTCTTGTAAGGATTATTCGGAATTTATTAAAGTAAGCAAGATATCATCTGCAAATAACATTATCTTGGATTTAAATTGATTATTTATATTTAGGCCTATAATTTTATGGTCTGACTGAATTGCCAAAGAAAGGGGTTCTATTGCTAAAGCGAATAAAATCATTTACCCTGTTTGGTAGCTTTAGTAATTTTAATTGATTCTTATGTAAATGGACCTAATTTTACATATGCTAAATTGTTATAATAAATATTTTTTTATAAAAGTAATTAATTGAGTGGGGAATTTGTATAATTCTAGAATTTTAAAAAGATAATTCCAGTTTAATGAGTCAAAGGCCTTCTCAACATCAAGAGTGATTATAAGATCCTCTTGTTTGTCTCCATTTAGGATATCTATGGTAGTTATAATTCTTTGGATATTATCTTGGGTATGTCTATTATAAATAAATCCTATTTGGTCTTCTGAGAAGAGATGGGTTAATGATTTCTTAAATCTGTTAACTAGTATAGACATTAATAGTTTGTAATCATTGTTAATCAAAGAAATTGGTCTATATGATTTGCATAAATGGGAGTCTTTATTTTCTTTTAATATGGGAGTAATTAATGAGTATCTCCACGAGGGTGGAATTGTACCTTGTAAATAAGATTAATTTAGGGCTTTTTGTAAGAGTGATATAGCAGAGGGTGGCAGAAGCCTATATATTTCATTAATAATACCATCTATACCCAATGATTTATTATTTTTGCTTTCTTGAATTTTTCCCTTTAACTTCCTTTATAGAGATTTGTTTCTGAATCTCATTAATCAAAGTCTCTGATAGATTCTTAAATTCCGGGAAGTTTGAGCTATCCTCTGGGAATTCATGTTGAATGTCTTTGTTTTTGTACTGTTGTGAGAAGTGATACTTAAAGGCATCCAAGATATCACCAATATCAGAAACTGTTTTATTATTTTTCCCTTTGTGGAGTATACTCACAATATTATTTTCAATGGAATTTCTTTTCACTCTCATTGTTAAATTACTCATATATTTTGGAGATAAAGAGAAATAATTTAATTTTAATTTTTCTAGGGCCAAGTTGGTTTTATGAGTTAAAATGTCATTATACTTTTTATTTAAGGATTCAATTTCTTTTTTTCTTGTGTGGAATGGTTCTAGTATTATCTTTATTAATTGATACAATTTGTTTTTGTATATTAGATTGTTCCGACTCCCATTCCTTCATTTTATTATTAAACCGTGTGATAATTTTGCCATATAAATAGGCTTTCAATTAATCCTAAAGTATTACTACATTTACTTCACTGGTTAAATTTGTAACTAAGAGAAATTATATCTCTGTATCAAGCCAAGGTTTGAACTGTTTCAATTTAGTAATATATGCTGGTATTCTTTTAGTGAAAGATAGTTTTTTAAAAGCTGTTTGAAGATTAAAAGTAAGTGCATTGTGATCAGACATAGGGCATGGGACTATTGTAAAGCATGATATTTTTGTTTTTAGATCTTGGGATATAAATACTTTATCAATTCTTGTTTGAGTCCTGTATCTAAAATCACAGTGGGAAAATTCTAATGAATTATTATTTCTAAGATAAAATAAATCAAATAACTGTAAGCTATCTACCCATTTTTTAAGATTTTTCCCTATAGGAGTAATACGAAAAGGTCTCTTGTTAGTAGTTTCTGAGTCATTCAGCAAACAATTAAAGTCACCTCCTAAAATCAAACTACCCTTAGAATTGTTAGTGATGAGTTCTAAGTGTTTTTTTATTGTTGTTACCCCAATTCCAGGAAACCAATAGACATTGACCAGTATCCAAATTCTATTTCTAAATTTTATTATTATAATTGATAAAAGTCCTTCCTTATCTTCATAATTATACAAAATTTGAGGAGAAATAATGCTTTTCCTCCATAG